>NW_015506110.1:349198-352701 GCF_001515645.1 Sinocyclocheilus grahami | reverse complement strand
ATTATATATTATATACACTATATATATTTTATACATTTTAATAAATTAATACAAATTATTAAATAAGCAAGTTATGTTGTTTTTCAACCTATACTTAAGTAACCATCTGTAACATAGCTATATTTTTGAGAAAAAAATGCTTTATCAGCCTTGAATGAACTCAAACTGGTCTTTAATTTGAGCCTTTATTTACGATTCTCAAAACTAGACGCTCCTTCAGTATATTGCATTATACCACAACTTGAACTTTTATGCAAATAGTTCAAATTTCTCAGAATAGGCTTTGCTTCTCCGTTTAGTGTAAGGTTCACACTAAAAATGAATATTAGTAAACACAGTTATCTCTCCTCTATTTGTGGTATTCAGCTGTAAATGACTGCTAACCTGAGGCCATTTTCACTACCGTCATTATGTCATTGTGAGAAACCTCACCATACTTGATGGGGAAAATCAAGTGGGCAATCGTAGCCCAAAATCACCTTTACAGGACCGGGAGACCGCTGAGAGGAATGGAAACGAGGCAGTGTCATAATTCATTACAGAGATCCAAGAGCGTTCAGCTGCATTAAACTGATTAGTCATCTGTTCATAATAGTTCATTATTACCAATTTTGAGTCAATTATTTAAAATAGCAAAGTTTAGTATGAGCAGTTGTACTGCATACTTGAATCAGTTGGGTTGCTTTGGTTGATTTTGAGCAGATTGTTATTCAGATCCTGATTTATTCAAACATCTATGGCTTTCTGAAAAAATCCCATTAACTTTCACTGTACACTCTAAAAAATGCTGGGTTAAATATAACCCAGTGTTGGGTTAAAAAGGGACAAACCCAGCTATTGGGTTGTTTTGACCCAGCGGTTGGGTTGTTTTGCCCCAGCGGTTGGGTTGTTTTGAACCCAACCGCTGGGTCAAAACAACCCAATTGCTGGGTTTATCCCTATTTTACCCAGCACTGGGTTGTATTTAACCCAGCATTTTTTAGAGTGTACATTTACATTGGACCATGCAAAGAAACCACGAGCAGTTCTCACCACATCAGCTCTTCAAATATTAGCTGAGGTCTGGTCAAAAGACACCACTGTCCCTTTAACACACAATGAAGTCTTGTCACAGAGTGGAGCGTCAACACCTCATACAATTCAGCTATGAGAGAAGGCCACTATCCCTGAGAGCACTTGTTCTTTTGTGACTGATAAAGACTGGAGAAGTTAAATTTGGGCAGGGAGATGCACAACTGAAAGCAAAGGTTTGATTTGTTTGCGACAGACTGCAAGTACGCCAGATTAAAGCCCATGCACGAATGGCGGAGATGCCTATTGTCTTTGTACATAAAACTAGTGTGAAAACACTACTAGATGTGGGATGGACTTTGAAAGCACCGTTTTAGATCCCATGCACTAATGCAATACATTCTCTTGTGTCTTTTATTCTAAACTCAACCTGATTTAATTGCAGGTATTGTGCCCATGTGACCCTGAAGACTGAAGACTTATATTTACACATGGCAACAGCTCATATTTTATTTCCTTTTAATTAGTTGCGATCATATAGCTATTAACAAGGCCTAAGTGAATTAACGACAGCGTCTGTGAAGTACTGAAGCCATGCCAGACAGAAAGGTGAAATCTGCTCAGTTTTTTTTCTCCTTAGACAGGAAGAAATGTGTAAGTCACTGTGCTACTTATAGACGCCTTACATAATGCAGAAAAACAAGTGGGTTATCGCCACCCACCCTCCAGCCGTTTAGGAGGTTAAACTGTAGCTGTGAGGTTTTGAGTAGCTCTCCGCTGGCTCTCAGCGCGGCCGCTTTAACGAACTGTTTTGATATGGAATGCTGCTTCTCTGAGCCCCATTAACACTAAATGATTCTGAGAACAGACGCACAAAGTCATCGTGATAAGTGTCTGCGGATGAGAACAGATAATGGCCCTCTCAGAAATGTGGTTTTGAAATAACATGTTTTTGGAGCCGCGTCTTGTAAACATGTCCATTGAGCTCCTCAGAAACCATTAAATGCTCATTTAGGAATTCAGCAACTGTACGATACGGGCAGACGGGGCTATTTGTCACACTTTTTACTCCAGTGAATATTTATCAAGGTGGGATTATTTTGAAGTCTGCTTCTGTATAGACCATAAAGTCAATCAGCCATGGGGCGCTTAGAAAAACGTGAATAAAACGGCACATGACTGTCAGGAGATGAATAGTTTTGATGGTTTGAAACTAATATCCTTTGTGAAAAAAGAAGCGTGCTTGAAGGTGCACTTGTAGAGTACTTCAAATCTTAAAAGTATTTTTAAAAGCTGTACTTGCTTACAATATAACATTAATGAAATAAAAGGCCACTTAAGTGACAGAGAGACATTTTCATGACTGTTTCTTAACACACTTAAGTAGACTTTTAAAAAGTGCACTTTGTAATAATGTCTAATTAAAAGTTTTACTTTAATGTAAATTGTATTTGAACGTTTTATAATACAAATACTTTTGTCATGCTTTTAAGAAGTGCACTTATTTGAATGTGTTGACTAACATTCTAAAGCAATTTTATCTATAGATATAACATATGTTCATGTAATTGTAAATAACATGCAAATAAGTGTCTGAAAACATTACATTCAGTTGCACTTAATTATATTCTTTTTAAAAGTTTAGTGATTCCATTGTGTGTTTTCACAAGGGGTGTTGAGACTAAAAACACACATCTTGTGACAACTTGCCCCGGTCTCCACAGTAGCAAACTGCTATTTAAAATTCACATTCATCACTTCAACGTCTGCATCTCAGCAGTATCTCGAAGTTTATCGTACATATTTGAACGTCCAAACGCATGAAAATACATGCTTGTTTTGAAAATCTGCTTGCTCATTCATGCACGAGCAGCCGGAATCTCTTTGATCGATATTCTGATGTACGGATAACCGGTTTCAGTACGTTTTCCTGTCAGCCAACACGTGTTCCCATCAGAAGGGAAGTTTCCTTCCCCCTCAAACTATCATCTGGGCTTTACAGCCGCTCTGACTTCACCCCCTCTGGAAATGGACCGGCCTGCTTTGTGTTTTCTCCACAAGGGCCCTTTTGTTGCAGGGCTCCATATGCCAGACAAGGGGCTCAAAGACTTGTAGCCCCAGCTCTGGCCGTAAACACGTCTGGCCTGGAGTGGGGGAAGGAAGGTTATGGAGGGAGTGGACGCTTTCTTGCCGAGCTGCAGTGGTGTGAATGGGGTGTGGGTCAGTTGTAGGTCCAACCGTTGCTAAATTAATATGAGAAGCAGAGGGTCTATAGAAGAGCCCTGTGTAAGTGTGTACGTCCTCTGTCCCGAACAGGGTCCACAGAGCAGTTCCCACACACACACATACACACACACACTGACCACAGGGACATACAACACCCTTTGTAAAGTGGAAAGACTGGGAACAGATTGAATGAACAGTTCCCTACTAAGAAAGACAGAGCTGCAGAGTGTCTAATTTTTAGGGATGCAGTGATATATATATATATA
>NW_015506110.1:340016-347942 GCF_001515645.1 Sinocyclocheilus grahami | reverse complement strand
TATATATATTATTTATCTATTTATTTTTTTTAAGTAATTGCGAAATTTTTTCTCACAAATCACATTTTTTTTCTCAGAATTGCGAGATGTCAGAACTTCACGTTTATATCCTGCAATTCTGAATTGTGACATGTAAACTTGCAATTGCAAGAACATAGTCTTATTTCCTTTGTAACTCACAATTGCATGTTTACATCTCATAATTCTGAGAAAAAAGTCAGAATTGCAAGAAAAAAAGTCAGAATTGTGGGGAAAAAGAGCCACAGTTGTGGTGGCAGTCGTGGCCTAATGTTATTCCTAAAATCAGTGTGAAATGATAGCTGATTAACAAGGGTGTAGAAGCACCTAACCCTGATCGTAAGCTCGTAAGATAAAAGTTATCCCTCAATTCTGATTGGTTAATTGGAATGTTGTTCCAGGATCAACAAGGATGCTGATCCAGGAACATGTTGTACTTGGTGAAATCACTGTCACCGACTTTTTCATTTTCAAAATGCTATTTATTGCTTGAATTTCTTACAAAATGACAATATTTGAAAGCTGAGACTTTGTTTCATACCATGATTAACCTGCTCTGTCTCGTCTGTTAGCGCATTGTCAGTGTCCTCTTTGTTCTGTTATATATTTTTCAGAATTGTAAGATAAAAAGTTGCAATTTACCCGGTTTTATTTTTTTATTCAGAGTTGGAAACGGGCTTCCATGGGAACCAGATATTTTGTATTCAGAAATAAAGGCATTTACAGTGCTCAGTTTATTTTTTTTTTAAATTCAGTTTAAGGTGCAATGCAATTTCAACTCACTCAACATGGTTTTATTGCCGGTAAGTCGGTCACAAAACAACACAGGGACAGTCGATGCAGCGGTTGCTATGGGAGAAAGTCGCAGCTGGTCAGGATGGTCTTGTTGACCAGTGAAGAGGTGGACTTATTACGCTGGACAGAGTCCAAACAAAAGCTCCAGCAAACCCCCTTTCATCCTTCCTCTGCTCTCAGCGCATTATTCCCTATTCTCCTTTGTTTTCAGCTGCCTGTAACCCACTGATGCCCAAAATCCTTGCATGGATGTAGAGAGAGATGCTGGGAAGCCTGCAGGAATCTCTTGGGATTTCCTACATGTTTAGTGTCTTCACACTGACATACACTAACAGACTTTATGGACCTATAAAGGATGGCTGGCAGTACAATGGTATGTCTTAAACAGACTCTGCAAATACCAGCAGTGATCTCAAATTAATCAAACTTGTTGATTTTTAAGAGTATTTTTTCACTTAGTTTTAATCTAATTCCTTGAATATGTAATTACTAAAATGCAGCTCTAATTAAACATTACTTAAATGTAATATTATATAGCTGAAATATATATATATATATATACACCTTAGACTTCAGTTAAAACCCATACATTTAATAACTCAGAATGAACAATTAAAGATTAAAGCTGAGGGACATTCCCATAAGCTCTTGCATTTGAGTTTTTTTATTTTTTATTTTATTTTGTTGTCACTTCTCGGGAGGCAAGGAGCGAGGAATGAGGAAACACGGAGATAACTTAAATTCACAGTCTTTAATGATCACACGGGGGATGTAGGAGACACTGGAACACAAGGAATGACGTTTGAGGACCGACAAACACTAACTGAAAGGACTGGGGCTTTTAAACACTGGGTGATTGGGAAAACACAGGTGCAAGGAATGACTAATTAAAGGGAACACGGCACACCTGGGGAGGGAAAACACAACACAAAGAGTCCAGGGGCGTGACATTACTCCCCCCTCCCAGAAGGTGCGTCCTCGCACCGTAGAAACAACATGGGGAGGGGAGGGGAGTGGGTGGAAACTAGGGAGGAGGCTCAGGAGGAGAACGGAAGCCCGGGAGGGGCCGGCGGACAGATTCCAGGGAGGAGACGACGGAGGGACCCGGAGCAGGAAGAGCACAGCAGGACCCAGGCCACAGCCATAACAGCGGCCCACGGTGGAGCCGACGGAGGGAGGAGGCATGGAGGAGGAATGGCCACAGACTCCAGGGAGCAGACCAATGGCGGCGAAGCAGGTGGTGGAGGAGCCCGAGGCGGAGACGGAGAGGCAACGAGCCAGGGGGATGCCGAGGATCCGGGGGGCCAGGGTGGAGCCGAGGGCTCTGGCGACCAAGGCGGAGGCGGAGATCCGTGGCGGAGCCGGAGCGACTGAGGACCAAGGTGGAGCTGGCGGGAGGAAGGAGCCCAACGGAGCCGATGGGACAGAGCGACGAGGCGCAGCCAAAGGAGTGGAGTCCAGAGGCGATGGCGGGTCGACGCCTGACCAAGGCGGAGCCGGAGAGACGAGGGAGCCCGGTGGAGCAGATGGATCGATGGGTGACGGTGGAGGCGAGGGAGCTAGGAGCTGAGGTGGAGCCACTGGGTCTACGGGCCGAGGCGGAGTCCGGGCGTCAGAGGCTGGAGGCGGAGGTGAGGGTGACTCCAACCACAGTGACGCTGGAGGATGGCAGTCCCGCGGGGCTCGCACCGCAATGATGGTGGACTGAGGGCGAGCAGAGGGGCTGCCAGCTGACAGTGGTGGTGGAGGAGGCTGGAGCGGGTGAAAGGGCGGGCATTTTCGAGGAGCGGCCACTGGAGGGCGCTTTCTAGGAGCAGGCAATGGAGGGCGCTCTGAGCTGGATTCGGGGGCTGGAGCCCTTCCTGGGCGGAACTGGGGATCAGGAGCCCTTCCTGGGCTGAACTGGGGATCAGGAGCCCTCCCCTCTTCGTTCTGGCACTTATGTCCCGCCATAGTCAGCTCACCCTCAGCCATGATGCAGGGGGCGGAGCTCCTCTCCTCGCTCACACCGTCCACGGCTTGTTCCCTCGTGGTGGGCACTGTCACCGGCTCTCCCACCTGGACTGACGGGTTGGGCTCAACTTCCGAGGCGATCCTCCGTTCAGTCGCTTGGCTTTGCTCTGGCTCGTTGATTGCGGCCGGAAATGGCTCTCCGTCATCGGTGGGCTCAGGCTGATGCTCCATACCGCTTGGAGATGGTGGGCTGGGCTCTGGGTCCGGAGTGGATCCGGCGAGATCCACCACGGGGCAGATGGTGAGGGGCGACCCGTTTCTCGCCAGAGTCAACTCCACGAAGGTGGCGAATACCTCCCGAAGACCATCTTTGGACGACAATGCTCTGCTTGCGTCATAGAAAGAGCAGAGCGCGTCGTCCGGATAGCTGGTGATGTTTGCGACCAACAGGAACAGTTTGGTATGGTCCTCGAGAGCTTTGTCTCCCTGCTCCAGCAGGAAGAGGAGGAATTTGGGGCAAGTGAAAGGACCCATGGGGACACAACGGAAAGAAAAACACAGAAAAAAACGGAAAACAAACGGAGGGGAAAACACGGAAGTTAATGTTTTGGTCGGTCCTTCTGTCACACTTCTCGGGAGGCAAGAAGCGAGGAATGAGGAAACACGGAGATAACTTCAATTCACAGTCTTTAATGATCACACGGGGACTGTAGGAGACACTGGAACACAAGGAATGACGTTTGAGGACCGACAAACACTAACTGAAAGGACTGGGGCTTTTAAACACAGGTGCAAGGAATGACTAATTAAAGGGAACATGGCACACCTGGGGAGGGAAAACACAACACAAAGAGTCCAGGGGCGTGACATTTGTATGGTTTGTCAAAGCATAGGAACTTATGCATAGAGATTTTTAATAACCATTTATCTTCATGCAAATGTAAATATTGCACAAAAGCACACTTTACAATCGTTAATAATAATAATAACAATAATAATAATACCAACATTAATAATACATTAAATAATACCAACTTAACTTTTTTCTTTTTTAATTTATCACAAACAAACCCATCCTCACTTCCCTGAAACCCAAATCACTCTGTGGACACTGAGGCGGTTGTGACTGGTGTGATGAAATGGGGATGATCTTAATAATACGTGATTTTCAGCATGTGATCACCAGCAGAAAGATTTAGTCAAGCACTTCTCCGACCAAAACTAGACTCCCAGAAGCCAGATCTTGTTTTATGTCTCTCTGGCCATCTGCTGCACAAGAGGTGCGGTGTAGTGAGGTGTCGTCTGTAACACACACACACACACACACACACACACACACACACACACACACACACACAAATAATAACAATAATAATAATACCAACATTAATAATACATTAAATAATACCAACTTAACTTTTTTCTTTTTTAATTTATCACAAACAAACCCATCCTCACTTCCCTGAAACCCAAATCACTCTGTGGACACTGAGGCGGTTGTGACTGGTGTGATGAAATGGGGATGATCTTAATAATACGTGATTTTCAGCATGTGATCACCAGCAGAAAGATTTAGTCAAGCACTTCTCCGACCAAAACTAGACTCCCAGAAGCCAGATCTTGTTTTATGTCTCTCTGGCCATCTGCTGCACAAGAGGTGCGGTGTAGTGAGGTGTCGTCTGTAACACACATATACACACACACACACACACACACACACACACACACACACTCACTGCATGTGTCTGTTGGCGGGTCTCTCTGGTGAGGTGTTTTGTTGTGCTGTTAAAGACACTCTTGACAGCTGGTACAGTGTTATTTTAAGGATAGAGTGGTGTGTGTATTTGTATGTGTGTGTGTGTGTGTGTGTGTGTGTGTGTGTGTGTTTCTTGGGCCACACCACTTCCTTTTTGACTCCACAAACAGGAGGAAGATGGAATGGACATCAAATGGTCACATCCTGTTTCTAAGATCAGGGGGAACCAAACCCCAAAACAAATTGTCCAGAAGGTCACATTCTGTCTGTCTGGCACAAATATAATTAGTTTTTATTAATTAGCATTTATTAATATATGAACAAATTTATTTTGGCTAGGATTGTGATGCCTTTGGTGCAGAGACTGAAGCTGATGATCAATGGACAGCCGTCCCTAAGTATACATCCAAATCTCCTTATGCTTGGTTCAGGGATCAGTCGTAGGATGTTCTTGAGTGGCCTGTTCAGTCTCTAGATTTAAATATTTTCGAAAATATTTGGTGGAATTTGAAGCAAGCAGTGGCAGCATGAAACCCAAAGATTATCAGTGATTTGGAAGCTTTGAGGAATGGGTCACTTTTTGTGGCTGATTACTCAATCGGCTTCATGGTTGAATAACAGTTTTGGAATGGAATATTTTGACCTTTTCACTAGAGTGAGTAATGCCTGCACAAGCGTGAATCCAGATAAATCCAGTCAGCCGAGTACATAAAGTTATTGAGCCAATCTTTTCCTTCTCGTAACTCGGTTTGAGGAACTGGGGATGCTTGTTGACTTATCTGATAAAGAGAATGAATGTGATGCACAAAATATATATATATATATCTCAGAAAGATAAGGCTCAATCAGTTCCTGTGTGACTGTGACAAATGAAAGCAGGATAAGTAAATCTGTGTGTATTTGTATGTACAACAGAACAAGTGAAAGCAAGTGAGGGCGAGCAAGAGAGTTGTGAAAGAGCATTTCCCGAACCCTCTAAATGGCAAGGTTTGAATCCAGTGTGTGCTGAGAAGTGCACACCAAACGCGTCTGATAAACTTGAGCACGCTCACAGCGCATGACTTCCGTTAGAAACACTAGCTGAAGCCACCAGCCCATTGCTCATGTTAAAAACTGTATTTTGCACAGGCTTTTTAGGCGACTGCATACATTCCCAGCCATTATTTTCTAACCACTTGTTTCCATTCCTCTCCTGTTCAGACAGTCCTCTCATTATTGTCTCTTCTCATGTTCAAATTTCCATCGCTGAACCACAAAATGTAAGCAAGCGAATGCTTAAATTCAAAACGGAGGAAGACAATGGATCAGCAAACATGAAAATCGCAAACCAACACTCTCACATTACGGTATTTACATTTATTCATTTAGCAGCGGTCTTTATGCTAAGCAACCTAAAAATAAGGGAAAGCACAAGCACTGCATCATAAGGAGACACTGCAGTTTGCAGAGCTGTAAAACACAAATGCAAAACCATCGAAGTACAAACCAGAAGTACTCAAAAGGGTAAGATTGGCATATCTCTGAGTTTATGTCTCATAATTCTGACTTTTTGTCTCACAATTTGGAATCGCGAGATAAAAAAAAGTCAAAATTATGAGATACAAACAATCCTGATGAAAAAAGTCTGGATAGTGATATTTAAAGTCAGAATTGCAAGATGTTAAGATGCAATTCTGAAAATAAAAGTCAAAATTCCGAGGAAAGAAAGTCAGAATTGCAAGATATAAACTAACAATTCGGGAAAAAGTCAGAATTGCAATATATATGTAGTCAGAATTGCAATATGTAGTCAGAATTGGAGGATATAAAGGCAGAATTGCAAGAGATAAACTTGAATTGCAAGATTGCAATTTTGAGAAGAAAAGTCAAAAACAAGAGATACAAATTATATATAAAAGAAAATGTCATAATTGTGAGATTTAAACGAACAGAATTTGAAAAAAAGTCACAATTCTCAAAAAAAAAAATCGGAATTGTAAGAATTTAAACACAATTGTGAGATACAAAGAATTGTGAGATATTAACGAGCAATTCTGAAAAGTTGAAATCGTAATATAAACTCGCAATTGCGAGAAAAAAAGTCAGAATCGTGAGATATAAACTAACGATTCTGATAAAAAAGTTGGAATTGTGGTATAAAAACTTATAATTTATTGTAATTTATTCCATGCACTTAATTTATTCTTGTGTCTCTCAGTTAAGTGGCCTTTCATTTAATTTATTATATTATCTGCAAGCACAGTTTTTTTTTATTATGCTTTGAAGTACACTACAAGTGCACACTGCATTTCTTTTTCACAAGGGCTGTCATGGCGAAACAACAGTTCGATGAGAGTCTTGCTGAGAAATGTGTTTATATCAGTCCACCTGAATAACACATTCGATTTCATTTTGTTTCTACAGACATTTGAAGGTAACTTTATCACCTCAAACTGAAGTTTATTATCATTTGCATCTACGATTTCAGATCTCGGTTTGAAGGAAAAACAGGAAAAGAAAGGTTGTTATTCCAGTTGTAAAATATAATTGTATGTGCCGTGTTTGAACTTTCCTCCTGAGAGTTAAATCTATTCAGCTGTGTGCTTTTGAAAGTTTAATAGTGCAGCGTTTAATCACAGTAATGCACACACGGCGACTGTTCTCTCTGGTTTCAGCTGCAGTCTCCTACAGCGAGGTCTTGGGCTAATATCAACATCGACGGTAAAATATTACATACCTTGAACAGCCACCTGAGACCAGCATCAGTAAGTAATGTATGTTCACCTGGGCTTACGTCTGCGAATCCATGCTGTAAAAACAAACAGCAGCGGATCGCTCTGGGAGTTCAGCTCTGCTCCCTCATGTTTGTGTTTAAATATATCCTCTATAATGTGTATTTTCTTTTTATTCCTTGGCTGCAGAGTTCATCGCGTAGCTCGTTTCCGCAGTTTGTAATACCTAAACACAGTTTAGATGAGAAATCTAGAGACTAGTCATTTTGCTAGTTAGAAACAGACTCTGAGTGAGATGGACGGCATTTCGGTCTTATTCAGATTAGTTTTCTGAAGGCTGAACAGAAAATAAACTTGGGTTTAAAATGTGATTAAAAACAGATTTTTGTTAATGTGTCTCGGTTTGAATTATCAGATACATTTTGATGTACATTTTTCATCATTCATTATGCAATGAATTGTGTCAGGTGCTGCATCTTCATTAAAACATTGCATTTCCCTTCTTTTTCCTGTGAAATCTGTTTATTTTTTTCCAAATTTACAGTTTTTTTTTCCATTTGAATTTTTCTTGAATGTTCTTTTTTTTCTGGATTCTGTTTTAATGGCTAAATTAAATATTTTCTAAATTATATATATATATATATATATAATTTTATAAAACGTTTTATATATATATATATATATATATATATA
>NW_015506110.1:334816-339905 GCF_001515645.1 Sinocyclocheilus grahami | reverse complement strand
TATATTATATTATATTTTTTTCTTTTCTTTTTTGATTATTCCATCTTAATGGCTTAATTAATTTTCAAATTATATCAATGTTTAATCAACTTAATTCCTAAAAACAACTTTATTATTATTATTATTATTATTATTATTATGTTTATTTATTTATTTATTTATTTATTTATTTATTGGAAACTCTGTGTTGTATATTTTGATTTGTCTGCTAATCAAATGAAGGCATAAACATTTAATGCATTTTTCAATCAAATACAAATTGAATCCATTAATTTTTTTGGCAAATAAATAGTTGCACAACAGAGGTTTACTGAAAATTAAAAAAAAAAAAAAAAATTACGATATCTAATTTGTATAACTTCTGATATTAAAGACATTGAAAATTAGTTTCCCCTTCACTTTATTATCGTATTTTCAAATGTATTCAGATTTTGCTCTGAAAACAACAAATTCTCTCTTTCACTCAGACATGACAGGCTTCAGACTCTCTGGCTTTCTCTTTTCTTTTCAAAACTTTGGCAGCATTAGCACGAGGGCTTGTTTGAGTTTGTGCAGCATTTCCATTTGTATGTGTCAATGAGGATGTCAGAATGTGAGATGACTGAAGGCCAGTCAAAGCTGTCAATCGTGATCAGACTCCTAAGATGTGCATCGTTTGGTTTGACGTAAGTGACAGCTGATGTCGCACAGTCTGCCTTGGGTTTAACCCAGCATCTCCCAAGGGTCATATCATATAATCTGACAAGAAGCAAACGTAAGGACAGAAAAACTTTGCCCTGTGTACACCGGCTCCAAGCATCCACACTAAGAGAGAGTAGCTGTCATTTTGAGAAGATAAGACAAAAACTCAACTTTTTCCAATCCAATGTTACGATGTGGCAGTTTCGTAAACATTTGTACAATGTGATTTGTACAGAGACACACAATTTGTATTAAATAGTATAAATGCAAATCCACCCCTAAACATAACCATCAGTGGACCGTAAGCAGATTGTATGAAAACATACATATAATTAGCCTCCAATTTGCAAAAAGATAAAATAGTTAAAAGACAATGACTTCAACAACATTATAGACATGCTTGTTAGCAATATGGTGAAACATGCTAACAATGTGTTAAAACACACTAACAACGTGCAAAAACATGTTAAACCTGTTAGCAACATGCTAACAATGTGCTAAAACATGCACATTTTAGCTAACATTAATGTCCACCATTGTCAGTTTTTCTCTTTCAGGTAAACTGCTCACTCGTGAAAAAGATGTAGGTATACTTTTAAAACAAGCATTTATGGTCAACTCAAATTTACTTCAATGTTATTTCTATTGTAAATTGAATGTGAGACATGCTAACAACATGCTGAAAAATGATGGAAACACGTAAAATATGCTAACAGTGTTGTAAACATGCTAGCTACATGTTTAGCAAGCTAGAAACACGCAAACAACGTGCTAAATCATGAACATCTTAACATTATAAGCCATGCTAGCAATTGCATTTAAATGTTGAAATCTTCAAACGCCAAGCTTTTAAAACGGTTTCAAACTTAAAATGACTTCAATCTTGAAATCTTCAACCTTACAGATTTTCAGAATACTTCAATCTCTTTAGTTAGACGTTCTCAGGTTAACGAAGTTAGTCTTGATGCACTCTTTTTAATTAGTTTTGTGCAGAAATGCAGTGTGAGAAAGTGGCACAACCGTTGATCGATGAGTACATTTTGTTAAACAAACTTTTATTCTTTCTTGCTAAAAAAAATCCTGTTTAATTCACTGGGTTACTTTCTGTTTCTTTATAATTCATTGTCACATTGTCTAGCAATTTCTGAGCGTTTGGTTGTTTCTAAACCAGTGTAAGAGTACAAAACACGCAACATGTTGAACTCTCGCTGGATGTTGCCGCTACAAGAGTCTAGTTCAACAAATGCGCTCAGAGTCTGAGTTTGCCCATGTAGGCCTGAGTCCAAACTCAACACAACTTCCTTCACCTTTAATATGATTGCTACCTACAGCTCATAAGTCAAGCTCTGAGCTTTAAAGCGCCGGGCGCTTCATGATGGCTGTAGTTAATGGATCAGGAGGGGTGCTGGGAAATGTCGTGTCTGAGTTGTGTGTCCACACGTGTCGACTGTCAGCAAGTCTTTTTAAGAAGGCTGGAGGCCCCTGGAGAGCCGACCGGAGAAGCAGAGAGGGTTTGTGTGCAGACCAAACACTCACACACTCAAAA
Source organism: Sinocyclocheilus grahami (assembly GCF_001515645.1). Classification (NCBI taxonomy): domain Eukaryota; kingdom Metazoa; phylum Chordata; class Actinopteri; order Cypriniformes; family Cyprinidae; genus Sinocyclocheilus; species Sinocyclocheilus grahami. The sequence continues at coordinate 337,678 of NW_015506110.1, read as the reverse complement.
CTATATAAACAAGACTGCTAGTTATTTCTTAGTTTGTACCCTGGACTAAGGCTACGTCCACACGAAACAACAAAACCGACACAAAACAACATAGTATACATGCCAGACCAGTATGTGGTGCTGTAACACTAAAAATGGAGAAGAAGACTTGGACTATGCGCATAAACCTTGTGCGAGGTATACAAACGAACACGGAACAATACATTTATCAATCTGTGTTGATGTTAGTCAATAAAAAGACAATCGTTCAGTGTTTGTTTGCGTTTTTGTTGCCGTTACGTGACGTAGCGGTGTCTGACTAGGGGCGAGACGTGGGCTGATGACGTCGTCGTTTCAGAAAATATATGGATTCGCTGTACACACGAAAACGCAAGGGCGGCGTTTTCAGATTTTATCACTCTGGGACCCGGTTTGGAAAAAAAATATCGGTTTCACTCTCCCAAAACGCCAGATCCGTGTGGACGAAACGCCTATACGATACAAAATGTATGCGTATACAGCTAAACGTGTCTCTGTGTGGACGGGGCCTAACAGAAGTCACTTTAGCATACTTTTAAGAAAATAACTTATTATGGAAATAATGTAATTTAAAAGAATATACTTAAGTGAGAATTGAATGTAATGTTTTAAGACCATGGTTATAGTTAACAAAAAAAAACTTAAATTAAAACTGTTAAAAAAAAGAATAAAAATACAAATAATAATAATAAATATAATTACTTAAAATAAATGTTAAGTGAAATAAAATAAAATGTAAATAAATATTTCAACTAGTTTCCAAGGCAACATTTCTCATTTTAATGTAATGTACTAAAATAACTAAAACTGAAATAGAAAATAATAATAAACACACACACACAGGTTTGTTTTTATGGTTTATGGGGACTAAAAAAATGGTTTTTATACTGTATAAACCATATTTTCTATTGCCCTACACCAACCCTACCCCTAAATTTTCAAAAAAACTCATTCTGAGTTATTTATAAGCCTTTTGAATTACGGGGACACTGAAAATGTCCTCATAAATCACCTTCTCCTTGTAATACCTATGTCATACCCATGTTATTATACAAATTTGTGTCCTCATAAACCACATAAACATGCACACACACACACACACACTCACACACACACACACACACACTCTCACACACACTCTCACACACACACACACACACACACACACACACACACAGACACTAAATACAACTATTATATAATAATAGCATAATAAAAGTACAATTATTATAATAAAACAACAAAATATTAAAAAAGCTTTTTAAAAAAATTGTTTTAGTTTAACATTTTTATTTAGTTTAACTTTAACTACGAAAACTAAAAATGTATAAAAACTATATTAAGAGAAATGTTTCAAAGATGAAACGAGCAACACGGCATTAAAATAAAATTTAAATGTATATAAAAATAAATAAATTATTATATGTTGAACTAAAACAAAAATAAGCATTCAATAAACGACACGTTACAATAAAACTTAAATAAAATGAATTTAAACTTGTAATTAAACTAGGAGTACATCAACGATGCTAAAATAATATATAAAATAACTAATATACATACATACAAACGTGTCACCCAAAATATATGCAGTTGTATTAAATAATTCACATTTCAACAAATAAATAAATAAATATGATCTCTAACCAAAAGTATTTATATTATAGTATTATTCATGTCAGTGAACCAACAAAGCAACGGTTGGCTGCATAAATTATGTTCATGTATATTTTTACTACACCACAGTGGTGTAACTGTAGACGGCTGCCTCACTCGGCTTACATAACACAGTTCATCTGGGCTTTGATGTGCCTTGTTCTCCGAGCAGCAGTTACAAAACCTCGACTTCAGAAGTCATGGCCGCGTTAACTGACAGTGGTTTAGGTCGTTAGCTTCTGATGTGCTCGCCTGTTCAAGCCCAGCTCAAACTAACCGCAACATCTTGCCTGGTGGTTATGGACCTGCTCAGGGTGGAAGTGGGTACGAGGAAGACCGTGACTGCAGGGCTGCCACCCCCCGTGCCAACCAACCGCCACTGTCTGGCAGGATTTTACCAACTGTAAGCATTATTCATGGCTGCTTTGAATTATGGTGTGCTATTGTGTGTGTGGTTACTGATTACATTGGCCAGTGACATTAGATAAGCACGTTTGAAATACACGAAACCTCCAAAAAGGTAAATTACATATCACATCAAATAACAAAAACCGTTATGGAAAAGAAGAGCAGAAGAATGTGCACTTGTAGTGTACTTTAAATCTTAAAAGTGTATAATAACTGTTCATGGAGATAATATAATAATATTAAAATAAAAGGCCACTTAAGTGACTTAAAGAGAGACGCTTTCAAGACTATGTTTCTTGACACACTTAAGTAGACTTAATAATGTCAAATTGAAAGTTCTAATAATCTTTTGTTGTGCTTTAAAGTAGACTTATTCTGATGTGTTGACAAGCATACTGAAGCACATGTAAAGTACTTAAATATATTTGAACTGTAATGTGTTATTATGCTTAAAGTTAATATATATATATTAAATATACTAAATTGCAACTTCATCATTACTAATATATTTACAATCCTTTTAGAAATGACAATCGTGTATATTTTAGTTGATCATAAATGCTTGTCAGTACATTCAGCAGTAAATGTAACCATATTCCAAAGACAATAATTAATTATGAAATTACATATAAAGATGCACTGAAGTCCTACTTAAGTGGGTCATATTATTTAATTGGCTATCGAAATGCAATTAAGTGATTGAAACAGTGTTATCTTAGTATCACTGAGGTACTGTTAGAGAGAGATGAATGTGTGTGTGTGTGTGTGTGTGAGAGAGAG
>NW_015506110.1:327448-334596 GCF_001515645.1 Sinocyclocheilus grahami | reverse complement strand
GCTGGTTGCATAGAATCAATTCTCATTTGTTTTTAGTTTGACTTGTACTAAAACTAAAAACGTATACAAACTATGTTATAATACACATTTAAAAAAATGAAACAAACAACACAACAACATAAAAATTAAAAAAATGAAATTAAAATAAAATAAACAAATTAGATGTTGTATAAAAATTTATAAAAACTAAATTTAAAATAAACACATTAAAAATATAACTGAAACAACACAACATTAAAATAAAAAAGAAATACGATTAAAATAAAGTATCTCAATGATGCTAAAATAAATTATATAAAAAATAACTAATATATGTACATACACATACAAACGTGTGTAGCGCTCAAAATGTATGCAACTGAATTAAATATGTCTAATTAAAAAATATATATAAATAAAATTCAATAAAATTCAATAAAATAAAATAAAATAAAATAAAATTATTAAATTAAATTATTAAATTAAATTAAATTAAATTAAATTAAATTAAATTAAATTAAATACAGCAATGATCTCTAACCAAAAGTATTTTTTATTACTTTCTTTGTATGTTTTTCATTCCTCAAATGTCAGTGAACTAACAACGCAACGGTTGGCTGCGTGAATTATGTTCATGTATATTTTTACTACACCACAGTGGTGTAACTGTAGACGGCTGCCTCACTCGGCTTACATAACACAGTTCATCTGGGCTTTGATGTGCCTTGTTCTCCGAGCAGCAGTTACAAAACCTCGACTTCAGAAGTCATGGCCGCGTTAACTGACAGTGGTTTAGGTCGTTAGCTTCTGATGTGCTCGCCTGTTCAAGCCCAGCTCAAACTAACCGCAACATCTTGCCTGGTGGTTATGGACCTGCTCAGGGTGGAAGTGGGTACGAGGAAGACCGTGACTGCAGGGCTGCCACCCCCCGTGCCAACCAACCGCCACTGTCTGGCAGGATTTTACCAACTGTAAGCATTATTCATGGCTGCTTTGAATTATGGTGTGCTATTGTGTGTGTGGTTACTGATTACATTGGCCAGTGACATTAGATAAGCATGTTTGAAATACACGAAACCTCCAAAAAGGTAAATTACATATCACATCAAATAACAAAACCCGTTATGGAAAAGAAGAGCAGAAGAATGTGCACTTGTAGTGTACTTTAAATCTTAAAAGTGTATAATAACTGTTCATGGAGATAATATAATAATATTAAAATAAAAGGCCACTTAAGTGACTTAAAGAGAGACGCTTTCAAGACTATGTTTCTTGACACACTTAAGTAGACTTAATAATGTCAAATTGAAAGTTCTAATAATCTTTTGTTGTGCTTTAAAGTAGACTTATTCTGATGTGTTGACAAGCATACTGAAGCACATGTAAAGTACTTAAATATATTTGAACTGTAATGTGTTATTATGCTTAAAGTTAATATATATATATTAAATATACTAAATTGCAACTTCATCATTACTAATATATTTACAATCCTTTTAGAAATGACAATCGTGTATATTTTAGTTGATCATAAATGCTTGTCAGTACATTCAGCAGTAAATGTAACCATATTCCAAAGACAATAATTAATTATGAAATTACATATAAAGATGCACTGAAGTCCTACTTAAGTGGGTCATATTATTTAATTGGCTATCGAAATGCAATTAAGTGATTGAAACAGTGTTATCTTAGTATCACTGAGGTACTGTTAGAGAGAGATGAATGTGTGTGTGTGTGTGTGTGTGAGAGAGAGAGAGAGTGTGTGTGTGTGTGTGTGTGTGTGAGAGAATGTGTGTGTGTGTGTGTGTGTGTGAGAGAATGTGTGTGTGTGTGTGTGTGTGTGAGAGAATGTGTGTGTGTGTGTGTGTGTGTGAGAGAATGTGTGTGTGTGTGTGTGTGTGTGAGAGAATGTGTGTGTGTGTGTGTGTGTGTGAGAGAATGTGTGTGTGTGTGTGTGTGTGTGAGAGAATGTGTGTGTGTGTGTGTGTGTGTGAGAGAATGTGTGTGTGTGTGTGTGTGTGTGAGAGAATGTGTGTGTGTGTGTGTGTGTGTGAGAGAATGTGTGTGTGTGTGTGTGTGTGTGAGAGAATGTGTGTGTGTGTGTGTGTGTGTGAGAGAATGTGTGTGTGTGTGTGTGTGTGTGAGAGAATGTGTGTGTGTGTGTGTGTGTGTGAGAGAATGTGTGTGTGTGTGTGTGTGTGTGAGAGAATGTGTGTGTGTGTGTGTGTGTGTGAGAGAATGTGTGTGTGTGTGTGTGTGTGTGAGAGAATGTGTGTGTGTGTGTGTGTGTGTGAGAGAATGTGTGTGTGTGTGTGTGTGTGTGAGAGAATGTGTGTGTGTGTGTGTGTGTGTGAGAGAATGTGTGTGTGTGTGTGTGTGTGTGTGTGTGTGTGTGTTTTATATTGGTAATCCATTTAAAAATTTAATTAATTTTCAAATATGGTTTAAAAAAACAATATACATTAAGCAACTGAATGAATAAACCACTGAAAACCATCAAACCATTATGACTGTGCTGGTTTAACAGTGGACTGGTTTCAGTTGCATTTGGTTAAGTCAGAATGCATCCATTGGTATATCAGTTGGCCTGAACGTCCTCTCCTGCAGGTATTTTGATGCTTTTTTTTTTTAATCATCAGTCTGATCTCAAACCGACCACTGAATTGAGAATGTCGTACTGATCAGTGGTTATTTCCTTTGTTGATTGACCTTCTTCAGGGATGTCGGGTGGTAGATTTCAGTTGCTGATTGAGCCACTATAGTGACGATTGGTTCAACGTCACCATTATTGTTCAGACGAGGAAATGCCAGTGTTTTCACTTCTCTCTTTTTTTTTGAGATCAAATGGCCTTGAATTGTTGCAATGGTGCATTGAGCATTAACAGCTTTGTTCGGTTGTGTTTGTCTTATTGCATCATTTAAGAACGATGAAATATCTCCTTCAAGCATTGTCGAACTGGTTGGATTACTCAAGCGCTCCAGAATTTCCTTTTTTTCCCTGCCATTTTCTTTGATATAAAAAGAAAGCTCAGCATCAAGATGGCACTAATACCGGACTCCTGAGAAGCACATTGCAATGTCGATGATGGCCCAAGTATGAAGACGAGGACAGCAGCAGAAGAAAGCTCCCATTCACACATTCATTTTAAACAAAGTTAATTATCTGTAGCCTAACTGCCCCTAGGGCCCTTCGGACATCACCATGTGTCCTGGGAAAAAGGGGTCTTCACATAAATCTTTTAAAACTACCACCCCCAAAACAAGTTTGCTTGTCCGCCATCAAGCGGGTGAATGCTGAAAAGCGGCATTTAGGCAGGTCCCTGTGGGAGCCGCTCACAATGATGGCTTTTGCGTGCTGGGAGAGAATCCGGCTGCTGAGTCAAAGCGCAGTGTTTGTGGTAATCAGCACCCCCACCCTGACCATTCAGCCCTTTTCAGCTCCAAACCCTCTGCCCTGACTAAGCAATATCACTATACACCTGGGCAAAGAGAAGGGGGAGAGGGGTGCATGCAAACAGAGGGACAGTGGCTGCTTGTTCAGGTGTTCGGGCCACAGGGCACCTGCAGGATTCAGCTTTTCCGTGCGTACTTTCCTGATGTTGTTTTAGCCTCTTCTGTTACAGCTCTCCTTCCCCCAGCGGAGGTGTTTCACACCATGATCCAGGCTGCATATGGACCGATTTTACAGGCAGACTGCTTTTACTGGTATAACTGACTGATATTTTGAAAGCATGATGTTCTGAATTATATTTCACCTCATGATGCAAGTTCTCGACAGAGGAGATATACGAGGTTTTTACTGAATAAAGAAAAAGCGATTAATGTTCATGTGAGTAACTCAGAGGTTCTCACACCTCTCCTGATACATACAATTATTGAATAAGAACTGATATTCTCTGGAGGTTATTACTATAGCTAGTGTGTTATTCGTAGCTACTGTTTTTAAACAGGGAGCCTCCGGGCCACAAGAGGGTGCAATAGGGTCCATGTGATTGTTCAGAGAAAAAAAAATAGTGTAAAATAAATGTACAAAAATTTCCCCCTTGAATATATACACTACTGGTCAAAAGTTTTAATAATCAACAATGCTTCATTTATTTTATCAAAAATACAGCAAAAACAGTAATGTTGTGAAATATTATTACAATTTAAAATAACTGTTTTTTTATGTGAATATATAGTAAAATGTAATTTATTTCTGTGATGCGCAGCTGTATTTTTAGCATCATTCCTCCAGTCTTCAGTGTCACATGATCTTCAGAAATTAGTATAATATGCTGCTTTGCTGCTCAAGAAACATTTCTGATTATTATCAGTTGAGAAAAAAAATTATGTATATATATATATATATATATATATTTTTTATTTATTTATTTTTTTTATTTATTTTTTTTAAATAATACATTAATTAAAAAAGAGTATTTTGATCAAAGCATGAGCATAGGATTCTTTTTTCGGAGCATATATTCTTTTTTTTTTTTTAAACATTAAAATAAAATTAATTACAGGGTTTTCAGTGGTAACATAGCTGCTTTAATATGTTAAAAAGGAGGTCTCTTGGAATTTTTGATTCAAAACGTATAAAAGCTGCAAACTATAAACTCATTCATATCTGTTGCATGAACGGTGTGTTTAGTTATTCACTAAAGTTTAATACTTAGGCTCATGAATCAGTTCGTATGAGCAATAATAAGACTGATCATCTGTCTGTTCGTTTGTGTCAGTTTCACTCAGTTCTTCTGCACGTCCCGCATGAAATTCTCATTAATATGTCAGTGGCATTCTTTAGCTTTTCTGGAGAACATCTGCAAGCCACAACAAAGGAGGTGATGTAGGAAAAAGACACACTGCTTGTTGGTGTTGGTGTTTGTGCGTTTCATGCTCCAGTGGCACACTGAGTCGGCGGCACAAAACCTGCGGCCCATGGCAGCCCCGCAGCCGGAGCAGAGGAAGAGGCCATGACCTCTAACAGCTGCTCCTCCGGACCCCTGAATGAGTCCCAGCCCCATAGTCCCCTCCTCTCTCTGTCTCGGAAGCTCTTTTACTGAAGGGCAGATCCATGTTATTATGAATGCATGGCCTGGTCAGGTTATATAAAGGATTTCATCATTTCCAAAATGCAGTTCATATGTTTCACAGTCTAAACAGAGCATGGGAGAGAGGTGATGAAGTATTAAAAATAGGCTACGATACGTATGTTCAGTATAAAGTTACACTATGACTATATAATAAACAGTTCTTCTACAATGAAGAAAACAATTGTGAAAAACAATTTTTCACAATAAAGCAAAGTTAAACACAAAATTTGGAAGTAGAAACATTTAAATATTATTTTTTTGAAAGGCATACTCCAATAATACTCCATCACAAATAATGGCAAGTAGCACTGAATTAGAAAGACTGAAATAGTTTTCTCTTGTAAAATATAATAGCAAATAACTTTAACTTATTCACTCAGAATTGCTAGTAAATTTAGCAAATAATTACAAACAAATTTCACCAGTGGCATCCCCAGAACATTAAAACAACAACTTATCTGACTCATCAGAACGCCTCTGATTAGTCACTGCATTCATAAACTCAACAGAATTGTGTGTGATTTGTTATAATGCGCAATGCGCTGTAAAGAGATTAGTTTATTCCCTTTATTAGACTATGCAAACGTTAAATGCGGTTTACCGGATTCAGTGCATCTTGAACGTGTAAGATCTGGCAGGTTTGATTATAATGTTGTTATGCAGTATGTGTCTAGAAGAAGTCCTGGTTGGTGTAGCTGTATTTAACCAATTTTGGTGAGCTCCGTTTACACAGTCGTCATCCCTGGAAAAATCCCTCTATGACTGTATTGGCTGGTTGTTTCCCCACTCTATAGACTTTCACAACACGTCAGCAATCCAGAAGTCGGCCATATTGGCATTGAGTAGTGAACACACACACACACACACCTCTGACGCCCAGAGCAAAGAGAGCGCTGTACATTCACTTCCCCACCAACAACTCCTGCCGGTACTGAGACTCGAACCTGCGGCCTTCGGGTTACAAGTCCGACTCTCTAGCCATTAAGCCACGACTGCATTTTTAGCTACTGCCATTATATCATTATATTTACAACCAATTAACTTTAGTTTGTCAAAATATCACGCCCTTTCCTGCTCCCAATTTCGTGACTCACCCTAAGTAGCGCTAGCGTTAATTTTAGCTAATGTTAATTCAACACAATAAAAACATTTTCATTTACAAATTGATAGTTTTTTAACACTGCAGGCTGTTTATGGTTGCTATAGAAAGTAACATGATAGCATATTATACAAGCCAGTTTCTATGGAAATGGCACTAAAATCATGTTCAGTTTTATTCGAAATAGATTAACTTCAATCCAGCACCATTGTATCATGTTGTTTGTTAAACATCTCATGGCAGTTTGCTCTAGTTGTAATGCTCTATAATACCGAACCGCCTACCCTAAATTTAACCGAATTGTTAGCAAAAGCAAAATGGGTGAATTTGTTTTAAAGGTGGGGTAAGCGATTTCTGGTAGCCAATGTTGACATTTGAAATCACCAAAACAAACACGCCCCCACCCCAAAAGGGTCTCGCCCTCAATATTACACCGTGTCTACACCGGACGCGAGTGGCGCGACAAAATACTATAGAGCTCATTATAATCAGTGATGCTGTCTACATCATAAATATAGCCTATATATACATATCTATAGTCTACACTGGATGCGGAACGGCACGACACGACAAATCCCCGACAGAAACCTGCTGCTGCGCTCTATTCATGACGTATTGACACAAATTTCAAATGATTTTCAACGGTCGCTTTGTCGCGTCCAGTGTACTAGACAGACTTTAGCTGTTGCGGCGCAGACACGGTGTTACTCACCGATCGAGAAGAAACAAAGCAACCTTGGCGTTCGATCGCAGGCCTTGAGTTCTCTCCAGCGCTGGAAAGCTGATCCGATATTTACACGGGTCCTGATTCTTGCCTTATCGTAAACCTTCTTTTCTTTCGCCGACGTTTTCCTCTTTTGTTTTTTATCTGCCATCTCTATCTTTCTGTCGCTCGGCTCGCGAATGTCCATCCTGTACACTGAACGCTCTCTCCTCTGCATCATGAGTAGACACGCCCCTTACTGCTGATTGGCTACAAGTTTGTTTTG
>NW_015506110.1:279451-326019 GCF_001515645.1 Sinocyclocheilus grahami | reverse complement strand
CACACTCACACTCACTCACACACACACACACACACACACACACACTCACTCACACACAGGCTCACACACACACTCACTAACACACACACACGCTCACACACACACTCACTCACACACACACACACACACACTCACACGAAATAATAATTAAAAAAATCTATAAATAGTCTTTGCAATTTGTTAACATGAGGTAAAGTATTAGGTATTATAAACTACTCCTTTTTATGGCATTTGTAAATTTAGGTTAATGTTAATTTATAAATAATTCAGGTTTGTTCATTTATTAACTGTTAATTAATACAACTAACACAAAATACATTATTATACTAAAATGAAAAGTAAAATAAATTTAAATAATGCTGTAAAAAAGCATTGGTTGTTATTTCTGTGGTAAATAAAACGGATTATTGGAGTATGTTTCATTATTATCAAAATGTCACATTTAATTCAGTGTTATTTGGCATTTCTTTCTAATTGTTTGTAAAATGTATTTATTAAAAAAATTAAATAATTAAAACAATTATAACATTTATTAAAAAGTGATTTTAAAAGTTTTAAATAAGACAAATATTATTTGAGTTCATTTTGCAAGAAAATACTATTTCAGTTTTTCTACTAAAAAAAATCACGTTTAATTAATTGTCAATATTGTCATGTATTTGTGAAAAAAATCAGTGTAATGTTAATCAATTAAACCTTATTGTAAAGTGTTATTAATATTAATATTCCAAATTCACATTTATTCCACTAATACAGTTAATTATAATTATAGGCCGCTATATGTTTTATAAGCAAAGTAGTGGCAGCACATTAATGCATGATGTGTGTGGCTTTAAACGTGGCTCATCCAATCAGAATCTAGTATAAAAGCTCTAGATTTTACCATAATAGTAATTCATCAGGCTGATAACAGCCCACTATATCCACATTAACCGGTGAACAAAGTTCTGAAAGCAACACAGCTCCCCAACCAGTATTTATTCAATTCTCTAGATTGACCTCCCTTGTGTCTCTCTAATTCTCGGCTAATGAATTTCGGCTGCCTGTGTTGAAATGTGACTATTCCGCCAGCCTGATTGAACAGCTAACGTGATGCATCTTCAAGGCTGATTTGGGAGAGAAAGGAGCTCGTCATTAATATTGATCCTGTTCAGCCTCGCCCCTTTAGATCAGTTCACCTGCTTTCCCACGGCTTTCCCCATTAAGCATTCGGGAGGCCACGTGAAAGAAGACCCTGGAAATCCAAGTGTAGTGCATCTGGGTTAATCACCAGCATTTAGGGCAGGACTGCACCAGGCGCAGAGCGAGAGAGAGATGGGAAAATAGGTCAAATTGTTTTAACGAGCTTGATTAATTGTCATTTCTGCTTCATAAAAAGTGCAAAGATAAACTGCACGACCAAACAAAGGAAGCTCTTTTACTGAAGGGCAGATCCATGTTATTATGAATGCATGGCCTGGTCAGGTTATATAAAGGATTTCATAATTTCCAAAATGCAGTTCATATGTTTCACAGTCTAAACAGAGCATGGGAGAGAGGTGATGAAGTATTAAAAATAGGCTACGATACGTATGTTCAGTATAAAGTTACACTATGACTATATAATAAACAGTTCTTCTACAAAGAAGAAAACAATTGTGAAAAACATTTTTTCACAATAAAGCAAAGCAAAGCAGGAAATGAACGCATTAAGTTAAACACAAAATTTGGAAGTAGAAAAATTGAAATATTATTTTTTTGAAAAGCATACTCCAATAATACTCCATCACAAATAATGGGAAGTAGCACTGAATTAGAAAGATTGAAATAGTTTTCTCTTGTAAAATGTGATAGCAAATAACTTCTACTTATTCACTCAGAATTGCTAGTAAATTTAGCAAATAATTACAAACAAATTTCACCAGTGGCATCCCCAGAACATTAAAACAACAACTTATCTGACTCATCAGAACGCCTCTGATTAGTCACTGCATTCATAAACTCAACAGAATTGTGTGTGATTTGTTATAATGCGCAATGCGCTGTAAAGAGATTAGTTTATTCCCTTTATTAAACTATGCAAACGTTAAATGCGGTTTACCGGATTCAGTGCATCTTGAACGTGTAAGATCTGGTACAACTTATCTGACTCATCAGAACGCCTCTGATTAGTCACTGCATTCATAAACTCAACAGAATTGTGTGTGATTTGTTATAATGCGCAATGCGCTGTAAAGAGATTAGTTTATTCCCTTTATTAGACTATGCAAACGTTAAATGCGGTTTACCGGATTCAGTGCATCTTGAACGTGTAAGATCTGGCAGGTTTGATTATAATGTTGTTATGCAGTATGTGTCTAGAAGAAGTCCTGGTTGGTGTAGCTGTATTTAACCAATTTTGGTGAGCTCCGTTTACACAGTCGTCATCCCTGGAAAAATCCCTCTATGACTGTATTGGCTGGTTGTTTCCCCACTCTATAGACTTTCACAACACGTCAGCAATCCAGAAGTCGGCCATATTGGCATTGAGTAGTGAACACACACACCTCTGACGCCCAGAGCAAAGAGAGCGCTGTACATTCACTTCCCCACCAACAACTCCTGCCGGTACTGAGACTCGAACCTGCGGCCTTCGGGTTACAAGTCCGACTCTCTAGCCATTAAGCCACGACTGCATTTTTAGCTACTGCCATTATATCATTATATTTACAACCAATTAACTTTAGTTTGTCAAAATATCACGCCCTTTCCTGCTCCCAATTTCGTGACTCACCCTAAGTAGCGCTAGCGTTAATTTTAGCTAATGTTAATTCAACACAATAAAAACATTTTCATTTACAAATTGATAGTTTTTTAACACTGCAGGCTGTTTATGGTTGCTATAGAAAGTAACATGATAGCATATTATACAAGCCAGTTTCTATGGAAATGGCACTAAAATCATGTTCAGTTTTATTCGAAATAGATTAACTTCAATCCAGCACCATTGTATCATGTTGTTTGTTAAACATCTCATGGCAGTTTGCTCTAGTTGTAATGCTCTATAATACTGAACCGCCTACCCTAAATTTAACCGAATTGTTAGCAAAAGCAAAATGGGTGAATTTGTTTTAAAGGTGGGGTAAGCGATTTCTGGTAGCCAATGTTGACATTTGAAATCACCAAAACAAACACGCCCCCACCCCAAAAGGGTCTCGCCCTCAATATTACACCGTGTCTACACCGGACGCGAGTGGCGCGACAAAATACTATAGAGCTCATTATAATCAGTGATGCTGTCTACATCATAAATATAGCCTATATATACATATCTATGGTCTACACTGGATGCGGAACGGCACGACACGACAAATCCCCGACAGAAACCTGCTGCTGCGCTCTATTCATGACGTATTGACACAAATTTCAAATGATTTTCAACGGTCGCTTTGTCGCGTCCAGTGTACTAGACAGACTTTAGCTGTTGCGGCGCAGACACGGTGTTACTCACCGATCGAGAAGAAACAAAGCAACCTTGGCGTTCGATCGCAGGCCTTGAGTTCTCTCCAGCGCTGGAAAGCTGATCCGATATTTACACGGGTCCTGATTCTTGCCTTATCGTAAACCTTCTTTTCTTTCGCCGACGTTTTCCTCTTTTGTTTTTTATCTGCCATCTCTATCTTTCTGTCGCTCGGCTCGCGAATGTCCATCCTGTACACTGAACGCTCTCTCCTCTGCATCATGAGTAGACACGCCCCTTACTGCTGATTGGCTACAAGTTTGTTTTGTTATTCGGCCCGAATCAGTTTTCTAAAGCGTTTTTGAAAAATCACTTACCCCACCTTTAATACGCTTGATTAATGGCCATTTCCCCTTTATAAAAAGAGCAAAGGTAAATTCACAGTTTATATAAAGGATTTCATCATTTCCTAAATGCAATTAATGTTTGACAGTCTGAACGTGGCATGGGAGAGAAGTGCTACATTATATAACCACAATCGCAAAAATGTGTCAGTCATTCTGACAATAACATTGAATTTATTCCCCCACAGTGTTTCATAACCGTTTCTGAAAAAATGTTCAGTGCTTCACTGGGTCGCTCTCTCTCGCTCTTCATCCTTTCAATCTTTTGTCAATATATCTCTATCACTTTAACTCTGTCTCTTTTGTTCTGGGTTCCTCCACACTGTCTCCTCCCCGCCGTCCCGAGGGAGCAGCACAATGCCGTGTGGCGTTTGTCACAGTGTAGCGGGCCAGGCTCTCGCCCCCCTCCTCACCTCATCTGCAGCACAAAGCAGGGTCACAGCATTCTCACGCTGCTCACACACACACACATCCATAACCCCCTTCTGCTCTTGGCCCGGGTATCTCCAAAGCCAGTGTGAGGAGTTTATATAGCAAAAGTTTTAAGTTTTGTACTCTACAGAATAAGCATCTAATGGCTCAAGACATGATTTGTTGTTTGCACTTCAAACTGCAAATGATCTGTGAAGTTGTGTACTTTATAGTGTGCACATAAACAGCTCGTCTAGACAAATGTTACAGCAATAAGCCATTTAAGGTAGTGCATTACAGTGATTTTTTTCTAAAACTCCTTTGACCGTATTCACTGCATGGATTTGAGTTGGATATTGGTTTTATAACATGGTGACAAAAGGAATATGATGAGAGGAATATGAAGTTAAGTGTCTGAATAACAAACTTAAACTTAACCAATAGCATTAACCAAAAGATAAAAACACATTTTCATAAACACAAGTAATCATGCTATTTTAGCTTGTTTCTACAAGTCTTTGAGCTCTTTTATCATGACTTGCATGGGACTCGTACACGAGCGCTTCAAATCACAAGTGCAATGCTGTACCAGGTGCGCTAACAAGCAAGTTTACTACATCAGAAAAAACGTACACATGGAGCTGCTAATGTGATGCAAATGTCAAAATGCATTAGTTTACAAATGGTGCACTACGGTAAAAGTGTTTTGAGGCCAGAAAATAGTATTGTGCAAGAAACCACACAAAATATGTCTTTATTAGTCGCTAATCTGTCCCTGTAATCATAATTTACGTGAAAAGGAATTGTTGGTGTTTTACTGTCTCTGGTGTTTCATTTTCAGCTGGAAACTGCAGTGAATTGTATGTTTTTTCAGAGGCACGTTTTACCAATGAAACAATGTTGTTATTATAATATGCGTGGTCTTGTGTGAATGAAAGGGGTATTTTACAACAGCTTTAAACATGGAACTATCCATTTTATAAATATTTTGTAATTCAAACACGTGTGAATGTCATCTTCATGTTATTCTAATATCACAAGGATAGGAAATTATCATAAAACAGTCCACAATTAGTTTGATATTATCACTAGCTGGATTTAGCTAAATATGCTCTAAGCCAAAGATCTGCTGTCTCCGCATTTACTTTAGTTTCATAATTCATTCGGCAAACTATTCCTTCATAAAATATGAATAATGTTTGTAATGAGAGCTAGTGTTGCTAATACTGTCATCACTATATTGACACACTAATGCAGACCACACATTTAATATGATATTCCCACACTCTCAGGTGCACTGATGGCATTACGTCTGCTAGCGTTCCTCATTTCCATATAAGCTTCATTACATACACAGACTCTACATATTTGTATAATGTTCTATCCTGCTTCACACAGTGATGATAATGTGGTTTCTGTCCTAGCTTGTGCTTTTTTAAGCAATGCTGTAACTATTTTGGCACTTCTCATGTTTACCCCTTATGAAAAAGAAGTAGACTTTAGTAATATACATTTAAAAAGACAAATTATATATTTTAAAATAATATTTTACGGTATCCTTTTGACAGTGTAATTGTACATTTAAGTAGTGAGTAATACTAATTAACAATGGTTTAGTTGCATGCAATGCATGCATAATTTACTGTTAAAATAAGTGAATATAATGTTTTTAAACACTTAATTGCATGCTATTAAAATTCAATGAATGTGTATTAAGTAGGACTTCAGTACATCTTTATATGTAATTTCATAATTACATATTGTCTTTGAAATATGGTTAAAGTTACTGAATGTACCGACAAGAATTTATGATAAATACTTTATTGTAATTTCTTTTGAAACTTGTATGTCATGTATTTAAATACATTTGAAATTACACATTAGTAGTGAAGTTGCAATTTAGTTATTTTAGTTCAAACATATCAGCTTTCGATGTAATATCAGATAATACACTATAGTTCAAATTATAATCAAGTACTTTCCATGTGCTTTAGTATGTTAGTCAACACATCTAAATTAGTGTACTTCTTTAAAGCATGACAAAATATTATTAAAACATGATTAAAAATGGACTTAATAATATTTAATAACTGGACTTAATAAATTGATATGATTACAAAGTTAACTTTTTAAGCGTACTTAAGCGTGTTAAGAAACATAGTAATGAAAGTTGCTTCAGTGGCCTTATTCAATATTATATTATTTGCAATTTGCAATTATATATATATACAGTATATACGATTTGAAGTACACTACAAGTGCACATTCAACACAATTAAGCACACTTCTGATTAAAAAGTGTCTGTCAAATCAATGCATGTAAATGCATGCATTTTGGTTTGATACTTTCAGAATGTTTCTCATCAGTGTCATCGCAGTCTGCTTTCTGTGCCTTGCTGAATAGTCGTGTCTCCATCCTTCATTCCTGATGTACGAGTGCGAGCTCAGGCCTGGCATTGTCTCTTTGAATGTGGAGTAGAGCAGCAGGTTTTGGCCGGCATGTTCCTAGAAGGTTACACAATTCATTAAAATACTATTTCAGGACACAAAGCATGTGGTTGCGACTCAAAGAGCTTTCCTCGCACAAAGCTGGAGAGCCACAAAAAAAGCTGCCATTGTTTCATGAGCAGAGTCCTTCATTACTGCCTGTCCGTGTCACTCACAAGCACTTCGGCACAAAGGAAAGCGTTTAACTCGCTCACCTCTCTGTGCGTACGGGAACCAAAACACAAACTCTCTTATGCTTCCCGCAATGAGAGTTAATTTACATAATTACTGTTTTATTCACTCAATCCTAAATGAAAAGGAAATTATGTATTTTTCATATGTCATTGTGTCAGCTTTATTTTAGATTATACTTCAGATTGCGGGTAAGTTTTAAGTCAATTCATGGGGTTTGACAGATCACAAGCACCAGTAAGTTCGCCCAGATGGGCTTTTGCACACACACAAACACTTGCTTTGATTTCACGCAGGCCGTTTGATCAGTATAGACAGCCTAGAGCCACTCGGCCCGTAGAGCAGGCTGAATGCGTTAGCTTGACGAACTGAAGGCCAGACAGCGCCTGCCATTTCCCTTTGACTCATTAAAGGGTCTCAGGATCTGCACTTGTTAGCAGTCATTAGCCTGAGGAGTCCCTGGCAGCACATGCCCCCTAAAAATACTGCTGGTGTCAGAGCTGGTGCTCTTTAGGGGAATAGTGAACCGCAGGAATAGCAAAAAACACTTCTGTTGATTTGAGAGCTGAATGATGACAGGCCTGATTGTGTTACTATACAGCCTGGCCGCAAACATAGACTATGTTTACATGCATATCAATATTCTTATTAGAATTTGGCAATATTTTGATTTCTGTCACTGACCCACGGTATTCTGATCACACCTGCGGACTATACCTGTTTTAATTGGAAATCTTTTTTTTTTTAACACCTTATTCAGCAAATCCTCTGAAAGGAGATTTTTTTGCACATAGTCCACAACAATCTTGGCTTTAAGGAAGTACACTTATTTTGATGTGTTGACTAACATACTAAAGCACATGTAAAGTACTTGATTATAATTTAACTGTAGTGTGTTATTTGCTATTATGTTTAAAGTTAATATATTATAAATAAATTGCTACTTCATCATTACAAATGTGTAATTACAAATATATTTGAATACATGACATACACGTTTCAATAGAAATTGCATTACTGTATATTTCAGTTGATCATAAATGCTTGTCAGTGCATTCAGCAGTAACTTTAACCATATTTCAGACAATAGAAGTATTTATTAAATTACATATAAAGGTGTACTGAAGTCCTACTTAAGTGGGTCACAAACACTCTTAAGTTCAATGAATTGCTTTTAATTAAGATTCAAGCTATAATACGTTTTCATTTGATTGTATAAAAAAACTGTTTGTGCGAGAATGTTTCTCTTTCACATTTAACAGATAAAAGAAAGCACTACAAATGCCAGCGTTTTGGATAAATACATCTGTATTCGGCTTCAAAGATGTGTTTGGAGGCAATATAGAGCTCTCTCAGTTCAGTACAAAACCTTTCTGACTTCGCTTCAGAGGCCATTCTGTTTGTTTGCAGGGATGATAATGATTTCAGTCAGGTTTGTTTTGTGATAAACATTGTGTTTGTGACTGACATTTATCGCATTAACAGATTGCATGAATTAGGGCTGGTATGTAAGGTTTTGAAATCCACTTGAACACTTGAGGGAGAGCTGGGGATTCAGGACGGCTGCAGCCAAGATCCAAAAATAAATGTTCAGCAACTTCCTCTGCCACCGCTGTGTGTGAACTGTGACAAAATGACATCCGTAAATATGTCTTTTATCTGTATTTTCTTTGAAATACATTTTTAGGCACTTTCACAAAGGAAATCTTCATTGCATTTTAAGCATGTCTCTCAGTAAAATCTATGGCCAAAAATATATATATATATACGTATATATAGAGACAGATAGATAAGATAAGAAAATGAGTCGTAATTGTAACTTTAGCTCATAGTTTCCATTTTAAATCTCATTGTGACCTTATTCATCTCACAATGTGACTTAATTTCTTACTTTAAACTTTAATACACACGTCTCTTTTTTTTTAAGAAGGCAGAGGCTTTAGTCTGACCCCAATGACTATATGGGCATTTTGCTGATTGTAATGAAATGTGAGTCAGTTCTCTCTTTACTGAAGATCTGTTTGCATCCAGCAGTCACCACCACAGCATGAGAGACCCTTAAGCCTTCATAGCGACAGAGAGGATTTAGACAGAGCCCAGATCAAAGAAGTCACCCGTACACACAGAAGAACACAATAGTGTTTCAAAGACAGATCTAGACATCTTATTCACGAGCATACAAAATGAACAGGGACACGCTGCACCATGAATGAACGGAAAAACAAGGACTTTTCTGCTAAGAGAGTATATTTGGTTCATTTCACTGTGTGAGTTAGCTGCTTTCAGCAAGAACAGATGACTGCATAAATGTTGGTTAAAATAATGTAAGGAAGTTATTGAAAGTGATTATTCATTTTTCAGGCAGCAGTGTAAAAAAAATGTCCACCTACTCCAGCTTAAGAGGAGTAGCTTGTTAGGTGCTGCCTTAAAGGGATAGTTCACCCAAAAATGAAAATGTGATTTTTATCTGCTTCAAGATGTAGGTGACTTTGTTTCTTCAGTAGAACACAAACGAAGATTTTTAACACAAACCGTTGCAGTCTGTCAGTCTTATAATGGAGGTGGATGGGAATCACGGCTTTGAGAGTACAAAAAAACATACACAAACAAAGCCAAATTAAACCCTGCGGCTCGTGACGATACATTGATCACGGCTTTGAGAGTAAAAAAAAAACATACACAAACAAAGCCAAATTAAACCCTGCGGCTCGTGACGATACATTGATGTGTAAAGACATGAAACGATCGGTCTGTGCAAGAAACTGAACAGTATTTATATCGTCTTTTACCTCTGATTCACCGCAATGTCCGAACTGGTCGAACTGTCCTGGGCGGCGGTGCGTCCTCCTGAGCGCGTTCTCAACAGCCGGTGTGTGAGGCGTCTTCTTCTTCTTCTTGCTTTACGGCAGATCGCAGACTTACAAGTGCATTACCGCCACCTATCTCTCAAATGGACCATTGACACTCCTAATTGAGAGTGTAGATAGAGTGTCATTGGTCCATTTGAGAGATAAGTGGCCGTGAAGCAAGAAGACAAAGAAGACGCCTCTCGCACCGGCTGTCGAGGATGTGCTCAGGGCAGTTTGGACATCGTGTGAATCAGAGGTAAAAAACTATATAAATACTGTTTATTTTCTTGCACAGACCGATTGTTTCGTGTCTTTACACATCAGTGTATCGTCACGAGCCGCAGGGTTTAATTTGGTTTTGTTTGTGTATGTTTTTTTGACTCTCAAAGCCGTGATTCCCATCCACTTACATTATAAGACTGACAGACTGCAACGGTTTGTGTTAAAAATCTTCGTTTGTGTTCTACTGAAGAAACAAAGTCACCTACATCTTGGATGCCCCGGGGGTAAGCAGATAAACATCACATTTTCATTTTTGGGTGAACTATCCCTTTAAATGTTTAAGTGTGATCAAATCGGCAGTACAATCATTTCAATTTAAAATATATTAAAATGTCTTGAGATTGAGCTGAATGTTGAGTTGAATCTTGTATGTCTTAAAAAATTTAGTTTATATTGGTTAAATTACTTTGACGAGTTAAAGTAACACACAAAAAAAAAACATGCATTACTGTGACTTATTGATTGATTGATTTTAAACAGTGTACTGTCTTTTTAGTACTTTGTCAGTAGTTCATTTTCAATCTTGTAGTTCTTGTTTCCATTTTGAACAACTGTGTTGTTTGAATGATTCAATGACTCACTCGTAAAAGTCTAAAAGAGACTCATTGTCAGCACCTACTGGTGTAACTTTAGTCTGTGAACGAATCAGTTCACTGGGAACACTAAATCAGATTCACAACACTAATTCAACATTGCATTTGCACATTTAGCCTACAATTACATTACAGCTCTCCATAATACTCATGTTCACTGCCACACAGTAACATAAGAGACTATTGCCATTTCTGAGTGCAGAACTTTAGTTTCAAGAACAGAATGATTGAACGGCCTAAAATACACCAGCAGAAATGAATAAATAAAGCTGCGAGGTGGGATTGCTTTTCTCAATTAGACAGCTCTCCACTGGACCTGCACTCAGCCTTTAATGGCTTTGGCATTTGCTGATTGTAAAACACCTTGAGATTGGCACCTCTAAAAGAGCTCTGACTGTCACAGCAACAGAAAAGCAGCAGCGGATGACGATGAGATGCAAACGTAAGTACTTGAAAATAAATGATGGGTTGCTGTTCTTCCTTTTATTATTGAAGAAAAGATTTTGTTTAGCATGTTTTGGAGGGATTTCTACTTAAAGGTCATTGCGCAATTAATATTTAATGATAGTTTTTCTGTTGTAGTTGCTAAATGTTGTTTTGGCCATACATTATCTGTAATCTGTGATTTTGCAAAAACTTTGGGGATTTTCAGACAGCAAAATCAATTCAAGCTAAAGGCAAAATGAAACCACTTAACAATCAAATGAATATCTAATGCATCCCTTGCACTGGCATTTATCTTCCTCACTTTGTTTTGTTTTGCATAGGGCCTGTTCTTTGAGGTTTTAGATGATATTTGTTTTCATAAGAGGGTTTTAACGTAAGGTGACCTGATTTATGAAACATAAACCAGGGTTTAGTATTCAAAATATCATTCAAATCTCACTTTTTGTTATCTACAGTATGAATGACAAAAATTTTTTTTTAAAATAGTTTTGGTTCTTGTGCCTGGCTGTCCTGGTATTCGGTGCTCTGTAACGCCGTATGTGTGTATGTATATGTGTTTATTTATATATTTGTATGTGTGCGGGTCAAATTGACCTTATCTTCTTTTAATGCAACTAATCAAAAATCTCACAATGAAAAACAGTAAATGCTAACAATTGCAAATAGAAAATAGATCAAAAATCTATTTTCAACAAAGTTATGATAAAAAAAACATTAATATAAATCAATACATTTATTAATTTAATAAACTTCAAGTATTTTTTACATTTTCTCATTTTCTATTATCATTATCGCAAACTGTGAATATACGGTATACATTTTTTTCTGCGTTATTTTATGTTTTGTGCTTTTTGAGGTGGATCTCTACTGTCCCTGATTAGGCTTATTATTTAGTATTTTAGGCCCATTAGATGTGCTTTCTGCAAGTGTAATTGTTAAAAATTTAATTATTGTTAATCCATTTTTTTTTACTGAGTTGTGATGACGAAACTTCAGTGAACATTTAACAGCTTTTTAATGGAAAGGTTAGACCTACATTAGCATAGCGTGTAGCTCTGTGTGCAGTGCATGATGGGTATCAGTCTAGATTTCTGTGCTGCCAGTGAAGGGAAAGTCCCAGGCAGAAAGGGGAAACTCCACTAAATACCCAACAGGCATGAGACAATCATGCTAATGTTTTCACTGAGGACTTTATGACCACGAGAAGCCTCACAATGATCATTAATGTGTGAAAAAAATCAATCAAAGATAATTGCATATGTTTGCAAAAAACAAACCAAAAACCAGACAAGACAGTTCAGGTGACATGCAATTCACAAACACGTGGCTGACGTAACCGCTGTAAATGCAAATCGACTGAAAAAGGCAGTCTTCACTGCATTTGTACCTGAGAGACTGTTATCTGACTAATGTGCTCCCTATATAGGCGGTATTTTAAGATGTTCTAGGTGCTCTTTTGACATGAAGGTTGTTCCACAAAGCTAGGCAGTGAAATTGTACTCATTTGAACAATTAAATATTCATACAACATGGTGGACAAAGATGCAATTCACCCATTTTTGAAAAGTTCTGATGAAAAATAGTTAAAAGCCCTTGTGAAAAAAGAAGTGCACTTAATTGTACTGTAGCTATATAACGTTTTTATAACCTTAAAATAACGTTCCAATCACAACAAGAAAACTGGAGATTTCAACGTTTTAGAAACATTTCAAAACAGTGTTCCCACAATGTTTGTATGCAGGCATGCAAATTATATAGGCAAAATAATATAATGATTTAAAAGACTTTTGAATAAAAAAAAAAATATATATATATAATAATAATAATAATAAAGTGACAGCATGAGTGGGGGATTTTGTATTCAGGCATTTAAATTATATTGGCACAAGACTATAATTATTGAGTTATAAGAGTTTTGAATAAATAAAACAAAACAAAACTTACCTTTCTAGTGAGATCTGGCAACGATGATTTTTTATTATACATTAGATTGGATGCTTAGGCTGTGAACTCGCCAACAGAGGATGCAAAGTGTGCACACAAAGTCTCACAGAAGTGACCGCGGTCTCTCAGAGCATCTGTGTCTGTCTGAGAGATCATCTGAGAAGCTGCTCTGCCCTGTAGCTGCACGCAATCTGTGTCATTTTAGCATTAGGAATCATTTGCATGTTGATCAGAAGGCATCATTCTCCTTTTTATGGCCTCTGACATCTGCATCAGACATTCGCTCTGATAAACTGCCCTATAACGACAAACTGAGGCAATAAAAAATTAATTTTATTAAAATCATTATTATTGTAATTAAATAATACAGATTACTGTCGTTAATTAATTAATTAATTAATTTATTCATTTTAAATAATTAACATTTATTTTAAGAATTAAAATAATAAAAATAAATATTAATAATGATTCAAAATTATTGGGAATTTTTTTTTTTAATTCTCATATTTTTGGGAGCAACAAGGTGCCTTTTAAAAAAAAATAATAATAATATTTGTTTGTGCTTCGTCCTTTATTTGTGCGCTCATGAAGCTAAAAATCAGAACGGGATGCAAACAACACTAAGGCCATGGGATCAATTCCCAGTGAACACTGACACTGAAATCTGATCACAATCAGTCACAGAAGATGCATAACCAGTGATCTGTCTCTCCTGGCTGCTTGTGATCTGACACCAGGTGTAAACTGGGCCTAGGAGAATCACTGAGTGTGTTTTTACACACTGTAAAAGTCTGATTTCAGTCAGAAAAAAACATACAAAAAAAATGAAATAGTCTGTATTTTTTGCAAGGTCTGACACACTTCTCAAACCTGAGGTTTGCGAGTTGCTGAAAAGCTAATAATTAATAAAATCATAAAATTTAAATAAATATTAAAAACAAAACTAAGTAAAACACTTATTCGTTTACCTGCATGGCATGTGATTATTTACCATCACCAGAGAACCATTAATATGCAAATGTGTTGTTAAACATAAATTAATAATTTACCTAACCAACTAGCTAGCTAGCTAAATAAATAAATTCCAGATAAATACATACATACATACATACATACATACATAAATAAAAAAAACTAGATCATGGTGCTAGCAACGCCAGGGTCACAAGTTGATCAAATGCATAGCTTGGTCAAACGCAATGCAAGTCAGTTTAAGAAAGAAAAAAAAAACCTGTCAAATGCATACATGTAAGGGTAAACTAATGTAAATAAACACTGCTTCATAATGCAATTGTAGCTTGGCTTTGTCCAGCATGATTTGTGCGCTCATGAAGCTAAAAATCAGAACGGGATGCAAACAACACTAAGGCCATGGGATCAATTCCCAGTGAACACTGACACTGAAATCTGATCACAATCAGTCACAGAAGATGCATAACCAGTGATCTGTCTCTCCTGGCTGCTTGTGATCTGACACCAGGCGTAAACTGGGCCTAGGAGAATCACTGAGTGTGTTTTTACACACTGTAAAAGTCTGATTTCAGTCAGAAAAAAACATACAAAAAAAATGAAATAGTCTGTATTTTTTGCAAGGTCTGACACACTTCTCAAACCTGAGGTTCGCGAGTTGCTGAAAAGCTAATAATTAATAAAATCATAAAATTTAAATAAATATTAAAAACAAAACTAAGTAAAGCACTTATTCGTTTACCTGCATGGCATGTGATTATTTACCATCACCAGAGAACCATTAATATGCAAATGTGTTGTTAAACATAAATTAATAATTTACCTAACCAACTAGCTAGCTAGCTAGCTAAATAAATAAATTCCAGATAAATACATACATACATACATACATACATACATACATAAATAAAAAAAACTAGATCATGGTGCTAGCAATGCCAGGGTCACAAGTTGATCAAATGCATAGCTTGGTCAAACGCAATGCAAGTCAGTTTAAGAAAGAAAAAAAAAACCTGTCAAATGCATACATGTAAGGGTAAACTAATGTAAATAAACACTGCTTCATAATGCAATTGTAGCTTGGCTTTGTCCAGCATGCATACAGGTTAACTCTGTTAGCACACATTATCACATCCAGAGGAAACAGCAGCCGAGGATACGCAAACGATTTCCTCACAACATCAGCTGAGTTTGCATAAACAGAGAGCGTGGGTGAATATACATAGCGCATGCTAATTGGACATTTAACGACTTCATTAACTTCAACCATCATCAATTTGCTGAGACTTTCCTCCCAGATTTAATGCAGAACTAACAAAGCCTTCAGCAGCAGCAAGAACAAGGCCTGGTATATGTTGCGGCTCTAGTTATCTGCAGAGAGCTGCTAATGCAAGGCCTTATTCAGACGGCTATTTTTAGTGCAGTGTGTCCTGCTGCAGTCTGGAGGGATTCAGGTTCCAGGAGGTGGCGGCCCATTTCTATGGCACACGACAAACAGTAATTACCTTCTACTATAGTTCTGCTGGTATTCCACAACATCCCACCCCTCAGATTAGCCCATTTGTCTCAATATGTGAGACGCTAGACCTTCACCCTTTTATCTCAATCTCTAAACCCCATCACAATACTCATATCTGCCCTCTTTTCTTCCATCATAGCGCCTTTAACTATCTCCGCAGCTCTTTGCCAGGCCTTGCATCTCTATCCCCGCATCCCGATCTCTCACATTTCACACGGAGCTGAAGGAAATGTAAATCCATCTGAAGCGACTAGAAGAAAGAGCTCTAATTGTGCACTAATTTTAGAAACAGGTCCTGCGTTTGAATCCATCGCGGTCCATTAAAACATTAGATCATGATTCAGCACTCAGTTGAGCTACAGACAGGGTTAGAAATCAACATCCGCAAAGCTGCGGTTCATTTCGAAAAAAAAAGACATTTTGAAGAATGTGGGTAAATGTACAGCTGGCGGTAGCCACTGAATTCCATAGCATTTTTTCCCATACTATGGAAGTCAATGGCTGCCGTCAACTGCTCGGTTACGTACATTCTTCAAATCGAAGAGAAACTCATTCAGGCTTGGAATGACAGAGTGAGTAAATGACAGAATTGTCATTTTTGGGTGAACTGTCCCTTTAAATCTCTCCTGGACTCATAATACCGTGTTGAAGTGGTAATTTAAACACAACCCTGCAAAATACCAATATTTAGACGCATGACCTGCACCTCGCAAAGGAAAACAGTAATGTGTGCTATTCCATACTCAGCAGGGATATTCATAACATACACATGAGTCTAATGTACTAAAATGTGCAAACCATAGGATTCCTCTCCTTTTCATTGCAAACATCCAAACTAGGCGAAGTGTTTCAATTTTACGCCTTTGTAATTCAAATGCATCCTATTGAACGAAACAACTGTCAGGCTATCAATTTAAATAGTGATCTCAAGTGCACCGTACCATTCGGGGAATCTTTTTAGGCCCGTTACCCTGACGCAGACAGACAGCAGAGCCGCTATGCCTGTAATGTATCCATTAAAGCAGGTCTAATTAACAGAACTGGAACATCTCTGCATCAGCAGCACTGTAGCGTGGGGAGATTCTATCCCGGTTGCCTAGCAACAAACCTTAACAGATAGAGGAGACGAGAGAATAGCGTCCTCACCTTGGACAGGAGAAAATCCTCTGTAAGGCTGCAGGACGCCGACAACAGAAAATAAACAGAATGAGTTGAGATGTGAAGAGTATGGGAAGGGAGGTGGGATCGAACCCTGTGTTATTGCGAAATGGAGTCGTCCTCTTTGACCGATTTCCCGTATTCCGGGTTCAAGTCCACTACCGTGGTCCCTTTAAGTGCTCCGTAACCCCCCTCCAGGCCGTGGGACCCTTCTTGTCTGTCCGACCCGAGCGGGACGGAAGGCTTGCTGGAGGACCCCGAGGACGAGCGCGGCGGAGGACAGGATGCCGCCCCCTGCTGGCCACCGTTGGTCTGAGAACAAACATTACTGACGAGAGCCGCCTTCTGCTTGTAGTGCTGGCTGTGAAGCTTGTACTTCATCAGCAGGATGAAGATGAAGACGAGGACCGACGCCACGATGATCCCGCCGATGATGATGATCATGGTGCCACCGAGGAACTGGTCGTGGATGGAGCGGCAGTGGCGAAACTCGCGCTCCGTGGAGAAGGACACGCAGCCCACCAGCCGCGTCGCGGTCAGAGCCGTGATGCCGTCATCATAGACGGCCAGGACGCAGAGCTCGTAGTCCCGTGACGAGGCCAGATCACTCAGTAAGAACAACTTATGGGAGGCGGGAATCATTCTGAGAGAGAAAAAGAAAGAGAGAATCAGGCCTTGAGCATTTAAAAAATTAAGACTTTGCGCTCACCAAGGCTGCATCTATTTGATTTAAAAATGCGGTAAAAAAACTGTAATATTGTGAAAAAAAAATTCAGTTTAAAAGAGCTGTTTTCTATGTGAATATCTGTTCAAATAAAATGTATTTCTATGAACAAAACTGTATTTCCAGCATCATTACTCCAGTCTTCAGTGTCACATGATCTTCAGAAATCAGTATAATATGCTGATCTGCTGCTCAAGAAACATTTCTGATTATTATCAATGTTGAAAACAGTCGTGCTGCACAATATTTTTTGTGGAAACCGTGAGAAGTTTGGGGTAAGATGTTTTGAAAGAAATTAATACTTTCATTCAGCAAGGACACATTGAATGCATCAAAAGTGACAGTAAATAATTTTTTTTCTATTTCAAATAAATGCTGTTCAGTGAACATTCTATTCAACAAAGAATCCTGAAAAAAACTGTTTTCAACATTGATAATAATCAGAAATGTTTCTTGAGAAGCAAATCAGCATATTAGAATGATTTCTGAAGATCATGTGACGCTGAAGACTGCCGTAATGATGCTGAAAATACAGCTGTGCCTCACAGAAATACATTACAGTTTAACAGATACTCACACAGAAACTGGTTATTTTAAATTATAATAATATTTCACAAAATTACTGTTTTTACTGTATTTTTATCGAATAAATGCAGCCTTGGAGAGCAGAACAGATCAACTACATTTTAAAATATATTCAAATAGAAAACAATTCTATAAATTGCAATAATATTACACAATATAACTTATTTCACTGTTTTTGATTAAATAAATGCAGCCTCCTTGATCATAAGAGGCGTAAATTACATTTTAAAATATGGCAAACTTGAAAACAGTTAGATTAGAATACTATTTCACAATATTGTTTTTTGTTTTTTTTACTGTACGAATTAATTCAGCCTTGTTGAGCATAAGACACTTCTTTAAAAAAACACTAAAACAAGAATCCAAACTTTTGCCCCATAATGTATACACATTTATACATCTTTTTTTTTTTATTATTGCAATTGTATTTAGCTGTCAGAGTCCAAAGTTAACCCAATGTAATGTAATGCAATGTAAATATAAAAATAGGTTGTAGTGAGTAAATAAAACAAGTTAAACACGGAAAGCTCATTTATTCAGCTTTCAGATGATGTATAAATCTCAATTTCGAAAAATTGACACTTATGTTTTGTTTGGTTCAGTTATGTTTTGTGGTCCTGGCTGGCTCACATTTATTTGTCAGCAAAATGATGCATTTTACGTAATGCAGACTTTAAAAAAAAAAACATCTTCAGGGATTTTGTGAAATCTACAGATAGCATATGCATTCTTGTATCCCCAACCTTTTTCTCTGTTTTCTCTAGTTGTGTAGCACCAATAAAAATAAAAATAAAAAGTGCTACTGCATAGACAGCCAACTTTTATTAAAGCCCCATCTTGCCAGTAATTAATTACCTCTTTAAGTGTGTCTTATAATGCCTGACAGGATCTCATGAGTAATTGTAACCACAGTGATAATACAATATATTACTTCATTTTTCCTCTTTTGGAAAGTATAATGCATTAAAACAAATGATGAAAAAACGATTTCATGTGTAACAAGGAATCTGCAAATATTATATTGCATTTTAACTTTGTTTACGACTATTTATGAGATACAATGCATTGCAACATTCATTTATGAATATTTTTGTAATGCATTATACGTGAAGGCTTCAAGTAACATGTTCCTGAATATTATTTTTGCCAAGCTGGTGGTACAGCCGTGAGCAGGTTCTGAGGTGAGGAGGTGCAGCGCAGCTTGCCCTGGGTGACGCGGCGTGTTTGTGTGTTGTGTGTTTGTATGACCGCATATTTTTGCATTTGACCCTGTGGGTAATTGACCGAGCTCCTCCTGCGAGCGCGGGCTGACTGTGAGGGTAATGGTGTGTGAGTGTGAGAGTGTAAGTGTGCATATTGGTAACTGCTTAGACACTGTAGGAAACTAGCTGTAGTTTTGGATTGAGATTGACAAACAGCCACATATGAATTTACTTTACATATCGGCAGCGAATTGCTCCGGTGTTATAGATAGATAGATAGATAGATAGATAGATAGATAGATAGATAGATAGATAGATAGATAGATAGATAGATAGATAGATAGATAGATAGATAGATAGATAACCAAAAAATAAAATCTTAAATCCATACTGAATATTATTAGAACGGCTTGCGAAGAACATTTTAAATGAGTGTAAAATAATAATAATAATAATAATAATAATAATAATAATAATAATAGATTTACATTTATTCAATTATTTCATAACAAATATTTATTAAAAATAAAGAAACAATCAGCATGTCAAATCTTAAATTCAGTTTGAATATTATAGTAACAGCTTACTAAGGACATTTAAATTAATGTAAAATACAAAAATAATAAAAAAAAAAACATATATTTTATTACATTATTTAATAAAAAATATATTGAAAACAAACAAACAAACAAATAACTAGAGCATGTTAAATCTTACATTCCAATCTGAATATTATTATAATGACTTTTGATGTAATATTCTAATACAGTATTTTTTTTTCCAAGATACATTTTTGTTACAATATTAATAAATAAATAAATAAATAGATAAATAACCAGAGCTATATATATGTGTGTGTGTGTGTGTGTGTGTTTATTAAAATGATTCATTAAAGTTCATTAAAAAAATTAATAAATAAAAAAATCTAAATAATAATAAAAAAAAACATTTTAAATAAAACAACTTATTACTGTAAATGTGGCTGTTTTGACAATTACGTGACCACTGATCAGCTATTCTATTATTTGTTGAACTCTATTAGCATATTCATACACACACACACTGTGTTATGTCTCGTAGGCGTTAAACACTGTTAACAGCGCTGTCAGTGAGTTTTAATAAGCGTTCGGTTTGTTAGCTGCTGCAGTGTCACCTGCTAATGAGCAGATACAGGAATCTCCCTTCAGTCTGCTCCTCTGGATCCTCTCACAGAGCATTTGATGGATATATATTGAGAAAAAATCCTCTCAGTTCTGGCAGCCATTGGTCCTTTTAAGCTGCCGAGGGTCAGGCTGCTGCACCCGTGTCTCTGAGCAGTCACTGTAAACAGAGAAGGGGCTTCGAGCTCTTCTGAAGATGTGTCTCTTGGCACAGAAACCCTGTCATCTCACTGTCTTCTGAAGGAGCTAGCACTGCTTAATTACCCACTTAAATGCGGCTTGAATTAAAGATGAAAACATGCAAATAACGAGGGAGGGAGAGATGATAATGTGGAAAAGATGAAGTAAGATAATGACAGTGACATTCTCAAACAGAGACCCTCGTCACCTAGAGCTCTCTTAAAGAAACAGGTCGCCAAAAATTATTTCATCTTTCTTCTGTAAAAAACAAAAGGAGAAATTCTAAAGACTGTGCCGGTGTATATGAATACGCTTTCTCTCAAAAATGTATATTATGTAATCATTTACTCACCTTCCTGGTGGTCCTGTATGAGTTTCTTTCTATACTGAGCATAATAGAAGATATTTAGAAGAATATGGGAAATCAAGTAGCTGTTGGTCCCCATTGAATTCTATAATACGGGGCAAAAAATTTATAAAAGTCAATGGGGACGAGGAACTGTTTGTTCTTCAAAACATCTTATTTTACTCTTCAGTAGAAGAAAGAAATTCATACAGGTTTGTAACAACAAAATTAAAATTTTTGGCTGAACGATTCCTGCAATTTTAATTGCAGATAATAGATACACTTTGTAATAATGTCAAATTACTGTAGTGTTATTTGCTATTA
This sequence comes from Sinocyclocheilus grahami, assembly GCF_001515645.1. Classification (NCBI taxonomy): domain Eukaryota; kingdom Metazoa; phylum Chordata; class Actinopteri; order Cypriniformes; family Cyprinidae; genus Sinocyclocheilus; species Sinocyclocheilus grahami. The sequence goes on along the minus strand of NW_015506110.1, from coordinate 304,825 downwards.
CATTTAATTGTAAAATGTTTTATAATATAAATATGCACTTAAGTTTCAATAGAAATACATTAAAGTATATTATATAACTTTTTCAGCAGTAACTTTAACCAAGAAAATAGAATTATGAAATTACATATGATCCCCCAATTTAGTGGGTCAAAAACTCTTAAAGGGTAGTTCACCCAAAAAAAATTGTTTTGCTTTTTTTGTCATCATTTGCTCACCCTCCACTTGTTACAAACCTGTTTGAATTAGTTTCTTCTGTTGAACACAAAAGAAGATATTTTGAAGAATGTTGTGAGACAAAGAGTTGACGGTTGCCAAAAATACCATGGAAGTCAATGGCCGCCAGCAAATGTTTAGCTACCCATTTTCTTCAAAATAGCTTCTTTTGTGTTTAGCAGAAGAAACAAATTCATGCAAGTTTTGAACAACTTGAGGGTGAGCATATAATGAGGATTTTCGTTTTTGGGTGAACTATCCCTTTAAGTTCAGCTAATTAAACAAATGCAAACTATAATATGGCCAGCTGCCCATTTTTGAGAATAAAACAAAAATATGGGTAATACAAGCAATAATGTTGTAAATAATGTTCAATTTCTTGCACAGACCAACCATTTCACTTTATAACACCTCAATATATCATCAGGAGCAACTGGTATTCATTCTGTGTTGCCTTTATATGCTTTTATTTTACTCTCGAAGTGCTGGTGTTGATATTTTATGAATCACCAATGACCACGGTTTCAGCTAATCGTTTTCTTTACTCTTTACTCACTCTCGGCTGGCCTGAGAGTGAGTAAATTAACAGCAGATTTGAATTTTTTTGGGTGAACTATCCCTTTAAGAGAGCGTCTGCCAAGAGAATGCCTGCTGACATAAACGTACTCCATGAGACTTGCACTTCATCCAGGTCTTCATTTGGCACCACACACACTGTGCCTCCAGCTCTTTCACCCAGACATCACTTCAAATTTAACCTGCCCTTTCGACTCAAAGTTTACACTCTATATTCTCACCCCGGTCTCAGTTTCTCAGCCACCATCTCCAAGTCACCCGTACTCCAACCCGGGCCCCTGTCAAGCGGGAGTCAGGCGCATGCATTCTTAATTGATTCTGAAAGACTTTTAGATTACTCTGCAGCTCTATAAACCAGAGAACTCCCCTTGCCTTTTCCATAATTAATAGCAAATTGCTTGCTGTATGTATCTTTTCTTCTCTCTTAATCTATCCAGAGGGATTATTGCAGAGTTAATTACATCCTTACAGATCCCTTCAATGAGAAATCATGGGCGGTGGGCCACGTCTGAATGCTAAAAAGGAACATTAATGTAGTAGTTTCTGCGTCAGGGGCGTCGACGTCCATATACGCAACCCCAAAATATAGGGCATCCGCACAAAAATTAGCTTGTCCTCTCAATATTTGCAAAGCAAAATATTGTGTTTTGAATTCGAGACGTATTTCAACATCAGTGCAAATACGCCTTCGTTGTAATCTGTCAGGAGCATCTGAAACCAGGGCAAGCACTCGACACGCAGCTTCTATTGTTATTCTGTTATTATTGTCTTTCTCATTGCACCTCGAGCTCTGTGATTTATTGAAGGGTGTCAATCCGTCGGCTCAAGGTTCCTGCTTTGCAAAATTCAGTTTGAATCGCATCAGGCTGAAACTATTACCGTGAAAGCCAATCTGTCTGTGTGCTAATGAAAATCCTTCAAGAGCTTTTCTGACAAGCAGATATCCTAAAACAGCTGGAGCCTTTGGGAAGCATCCTTTCTTTAGCACAGAAAAAATTAAATAAAATGCATGCATGCATTTCATATATTGCATTCATGATATTTTTGGGTCTTTGTTGGCTGGCAATCATCGAGGTCCATTTGTATTCATCAGAGGAATTGCAATGTTTCATTCCCTATCTGAATAGCATTCCGCCATAAGCTATTAACACCCCCAGTCTCGGATGCCAGCCGTTGCCTTTGAACAAAGACAGAATCAATTTGTTTATCTAATGCAGAATTACCCAGATTCAAAAACCCATTTGGGGGGATAGACCATCCACAGTGCTTTCTCAAATAATGCATTTGTAAAAAAAAAGACGTTGCAGAGATTTTTAAAGCTTTCAAAAATTTGGATTCAGCAGATCTTGCATGAATGATTTTGCATCTGCAGACTTCATGGCAATCTGGACACTCAAGCAGCCTGTATTTTGCTACTAAATATCACTATAAGCCACTACTAGTTGACAATTAAACTGCTGTAATCTTCATGTCACATTGCAATGTTTTCATGAATCTTGTTTTCAATATACTTCAGAAAAATTAAATATGTTTCTGCTCATCAACCAGACATTTACTACCAACGAATCAGCTGTGAGCTCTATGCTGGACTTCAGAAACAGTAAAATGGGTGAATAACTATTTTTAGCTTTTAATTATATAATTATTATGTTGGTATTGCAGCCACTGGGAATAAATTAGAAGCAACAGTTGATTTAAATTAGTAGAACAGAGAGCAGAAAACCATGAGCTGGCTCTGATTAAAGAAAGAAAAAAAATCACATTAATATTGGTAAAATCATTTTATTTTTCGATGGAAGGGGGTAATAAAGCGTCTGGAGCAGCTCATTAAAAATACCAATGGGGCGTCTGTCAACCTCCAGTGTAGACACCTTCATTGATTAAAATAAAAGCAATTTAGCACTGATGCGTTCTGACATGCCGCTCATGTCCTTATAGATTTCTACTATCAATAACAATCACTGTCTAATCATGTAGAAATTCAGTGCAAACCAGGGGTCTTAAGTAAAACTAAAACCATGAAAAACTATATAAATAATTTATTAAAATAATTAAATAAATTAAAATTAAATGTTAAATATTAATATGAATTAATATAAATATTAAAATAAAATATTAAAAACTTCAGCTAGCTGTTGAGGAAACAGTTCACATTTTTATTTAATTTAACTTATTTAAGACATAAAAAAAGAAAAAGTAATAAAAACGACAAACACAAAATTGCAACAAAAAAACTAAATTTAAAATGGAAAAAATAAAATGTAATTAAAACTATTAATAAATAGTATAATAATACCTCAGTTATACTAAAATAACACTGGTGCAAATCATAGATGACAGAAAGTTATGCAATAATTACAGTCATCAGATTGCGAAGACTTTTTTTTCAGAATTGTGATGATGCCAACTTTGGATTGGCATACAAAACTTCAAATATTATCCTCATATTGTTATTATGAGTCAAACATGTTCATTGTCTCTGCTTATTCTGAATACGTGATGTTTACTAACCACATAATATGTAGCTCTATATTACTTCCATATGGACTTTACTACACTCATCTCTGACTGATAGCAGAATACTTCATGTAACCCTGAAACATGCATTTTCTCTAAAGCTACTTTGAAACAGTATGTATCGTGATATACAAATAAACTTGGATTTATCAGAAGGTTCTGTGAGGAAACTCACCTGTATATGAGGATGTCGTCGGTGGAGCTGTTGTACTGGATCTGGTACATGCGAACTCCGGGGATTTGGCTTTGCGGAGGCCAGCGGATCATCGCAGAGCTTGAGGTTATTTCTGAGACGCTGATCCGCTGATCAGCTCGAGTCTGGCCACCGCTACCACTGCTGTTGGACTTTATGGACGTTGGCATGTCTGAGGGCCCCAGCTCCGGCTCGAGTTTGGGGTCGTAATGCGGCGAAGGGTTCACGACTAATTCCACAGGAGCCGTGGCTTCGCCGGCCGCATTCGAGGCTATGCAGGTGAACACACCGGAGTCCTTAACCGTGGCTGTCAAGATATCCAAAGAGCCGTTCTCGTAACATACGGTGCGTGAGGTGTTGCCGATTAGCTTCCCGTCCGGACTGACCCAGTGGACGGTCGGCTCGGGGTCTCCGACGGCGCGGCATCGCAAACTAACCTCTTGACCCTCCATTACGAACATCTTGGAAGTGTGTCGGGTGATCATAGGCGGCTCGCAGACGAACTCTTCCTCGCGAATCGTCCAAAAGTACTTGCCGGCCAAGTCTCGCGGGGACGCGCACGTCTCCAGATCGTCCTCCCGCGTCAGGCGGCGCAACCAAACCAGCTCGCAATTGCAATGCAACGGGTTCCCGCCGAAACTGAGAACCAACGCGGTCAGCGGCGAGCCTTTCATTTTGGCGTAGACGGGGATCCGTAGGAACAGAGGATCTGGGGGGATCTTCTTCAGCTTGTTGGACGTCATATCAAGTCGGGCGAGTTTATGAAGATTCGAAAATATCCCTTCGGGAACAAACTCGATGAGATTGTGGTCCAAACTGAGGGTGTTGACGCTGGCTAGCATGGCTATAGTTTCCCACGGCACGTCCATCAGGTTGTTGTAAGAAAGGTCGAGGTCCTCGAGAGTTTCTAGGAAGTCTTGGAAGGCTCCGTCGGAGATGCTGTGAAGCTGGTTGTTAGCGAGGATAAGGTGGCGCAGATTCACAAGCCCCTGCAGATGGGTGTCGTCTAGCACCGTGAGCCGGTTTGCATCCAGATGCAGCGCATGCAGATCCTGCAGGTCGGTGAAGGCGTACGGTTGGATCTGGCTGATGGTGTTGCGGGAGAGCGTGAGGTGTATGAGGCTACTCATGTTAGCGAAGTCTTGGTGGCGCAGGGTGGTGATGAAGTTATCCATCAGTCGCAGCTCGGCGGTCTGCCGGTCGATATTAGGCGGCACGAAGAGCAGGCCGGTTTTGGCACACAGCACGGTGTACGAGGGCAGCAGGTTCTGGCAGGTGCAGCGTTTGGGGCACAGCATGGCATAGGACGCCATGGAGAACAGAGCCAGGCACAGCAGCAGTCGCTCCATGGGTGCGCTCCTACAGGAATCAGAGCACAGAGGAAAACAGTTTAGCTCTCATGCTGAAGCTCTTCCCTCTGTCTGTGAGTCTCTCTTGACACACTATAACCTTCCCAAACACACACACACACACACACAGTCTGAAGCTCCCGCATGCTACGCTCAAGAGAGTGTTTTTATAAAACATGCAAAGATTGTCGGACACATTAAGACTCAAATCAGTGAAAGGGAAATCTAAGCAGACACCGCAGCCGATGGTGAGGTTATACCTACTAGCATGTATCAAAAAAAATTGCAGATACCCAAATGGACTTGCATTCACCCTATGCGCATTTCCCTAATCACATTAGTACATTAACATTTTCTAACAACATGATGTCTGCGTTTCCCACATCTACAGTTGCAAACTGGCATATTATGCATGAATCAATTTTTCGAGCTGGAATTAATTTTTTTTTTAAAGGGACAATGCAACCAAAATTACGTTTCTCTCATGATAAATGGATGCATGTTTGTGCATAAAAAAAAAATAAAAAATTCACATCTAAAAAACATATAGGACATACAAATCCAAAACAATGTGTTTATACATGTGTATACGTTTGTTTCCTTCTCTTTTCCCTTTTTTAAACCATAAATTAAATATGGAATATGCAATTTAATGATCCTAAAACTGATGAATTATCTTGATAATACTGCATGCCTAAAAACGTGACTTTATTTCTTATTTTAAACATGAACTCACAATTACCCATTTATTTTTTACTATGAAGAGGAATGGGCTTCCATATCCATGTCTTTGACTCTCTTTCTTCAATTTAACAGATTATTTACAATAAAATGTCCAAGCTGCTGCTTTTTTCTACACAATAGAAGTGAAGGTTGACCATAGCTGTCAAGCAAGATTCCCATTGAAGACTAATATCCAATTTAGATTCAATTCCTCACACAAAGCTATGGCTTCTGAAAACTTGGAATATAGCGCACAAATCCTATGAACAACTTTTATGGATGGTTATTGAGCTTGACAGCCCCTGGTCTGGTTCAGCATATTTGTTCGTTCCATCAGGGATTTATTATCATTGAGAAATAGCAGGAAGGTAGGATAGGCACAGCTCCTCTCTCTATCTCTCTGTGTCCTTATTTAAATAATTCAGGACAACAATCGACTGAGATATTCAAATACTGCTTGTTCTCAGTTGTAGGACTCTGAAATAAGTATGGTAATGAAAGAGCGTGCCAATTCTGAAGGCCTCTAATAATCAGCTTAGCTGTAAACGTATACTAATTACTCATCTGAACCACTTTATTAAGAAATAAATGTCTGTAATATCGCAGCCTTATTTATAGTCATATTGTAGTTAACTAAAACCATAAAAAAGAAAAGAAAAGACAATACTTTTTTTTTTTTTATTGAAATAAAATAAACATGAACCGAAATAAAATAAAATATCATTATTATATTATTATTTTATTTCAGGTGGATTCCAGAGCAACATTTCTCACTTTTGTTTCATTTAACTTGAAGTACCAAGATAACTACAACTAAATGAACCAAGACTAATAAATAAAAGATCATTAAATCTATATAGAAAAAAAACTAAACAAAAACTAATGAAAATGAGAAAACACACAACAAAATTACTAAAAAATATATATATATTTTTTTAATTCATAATTAACTGTAATATCAATGATACCAAAACAGCACTAATTTATAAAGTATAACACCCATTTAAACTGATTATCACAAATTAATTGTAATGTGTATATATGTATAAGTATAAAAGAATGTATACTAAATGAAAACAAATCTAATATATAATGTATAACAGTATATGCCAGTGTTACGACTACACAGTGGGTATAGAAAAGAATCACATCCCTTTAAAACAATCACATTTTGTTGCTTTGCAGCCTGAAATGAAGACGGACACAGTTTTTGTTTTATCCAGCTGTATTTACGCATCACCCCCTCCTAAAAATGACTTGTAAACTCAATCAGGTGCAGCTCATCACCTTCTCAATGGCATACAAAGCCATTTGACTTTCACCTACAAACGCTCACCATCAAACTGAACTGAACTTGATATGCAAACAGTTATGCAAAGTTAGTAGAGGCAGATCCCAACAGACTAAAGGCTGTAATTAAAGCAAAAGGTGCTTCAGCAAAATCCTGACACAAGGGGCTGGTCCTTTTTCCAACTCAGTGAATCTGTTTTTTTGTTTTGTTTTTTGTTTTTAATCACACAAAATGTGATTATTTAAAAGGTGGATGCTTATTTTCTATACCCACTGTAGTTTTAATTTTGATATTTTCTGTTGTGTTGTTGTTTTTTCGACATTGTGATATAAGTAGATTCTTTACCAGACGCTTTACTCCTTGCTGTCTCTTTAGTGTTTCACAAGAGATTCTAGCAATGTCACAAACTGCGCACAGATTTGCCAACACACCATAAGTCAGGAGATTTCAATATGAAGTCAAATACTTCTCATCAAAATCCTCCTAAACCAAATGATCTGAGCTGTGCTCCCCACATCATCTGTGAACCACGCGTCTCTTTTTATTTCTCCTGTGGATACGATGCAACACGACAGAGAAGTGAGCTATAAAAGAGCAATGAAATGTTCATCTGAGGTGTGTGTGTGTGTGTGTGGTATCCTCTAATGTTATGCAGATTACACAGAGGTCTCTAACCTGCCCAAAAAAGATGCATGATGATTGTGTCCGTGTGCTGCTGTTCCTCCCTCGGTCCCTCTCTCAATCTCTCCCTCCTGCTCTGCCTTTCTTTGCTCATTTACAGCCGAGCAAACAGCAGAAGTAGGCTGTGATATTTAAACAAAGAGAGACCTCTTCACTTCTTCACCCTCGCTGACTCCGTGTCCCGCAGAGGACCGGCTCCTTTCACTTGGCGATCAAAAAATGATAGCCAAGTGAAACCTCACTACGACAACAACACACTAAAGAATACATGCAATTACTGTACGACTGTCTATTCACTCCTGATTGACTTTGCCAGCTTTGTTCTCTAGTAGCCTGTGATGCCCAACCATCCCGGATTTTAATGTACACAGATGGGAGCTTTGGATCCGGTCGGGATGCGCTGTACTTTGACCATTTGAGTGTTGAATAATTGCAGGCTGTTGTGGTTTTAAAGGAGAACGGGTCGAGTAAACGCTCACAGGGCAATTAGCCTCTGCTGTGCATTAAACATAGGCTGCACGCATTAACACACATTAAAGCTCAAAGGTGAGTGGTTCACGGATGAGGGTGTTACAGCAGATGTTTGTGCCCAGTGTTTTGACAGAGCTTTCACCAAAATGAACTGTTAATCGATAAAACACCTCCTACTGTTAGTAAACAGCCATAAACTACAGTGCCATGGATTCATGGATTACAAGTTTTATGAACTGAATACTGAATGCTTGCACTGGAGCTGGAGTTATTACCATTGTGCTGTAATGTACAGTATATATGTATTAGCATATCAAAATATAAACATGCTAGATATAATAGTAAAAACCAGTGTTATTTTACTATCATTTAAATACTGTACTGTTTTATTAATATTTAGATAAAAAAAAAAATGTTTCTGTTTCAGTTTTAGTTTATCATGTTGAACTCATGAGAAATATTGTTTCTTTAAAAAGTTTTTATAATTTATTTTATCTTATGTTTATTTTCTTTTAAATAACACAAAAAGTGATTTTATGGATTTAGTTCTGGTTAACTATAATAACCCTGGTATATACTGCATAACTCAGTCTTTATCATTTAAATACTGAGCCTAGTTTATGGTACTGTGGGGTTTTTGTGATTATATGCTATAAAAAATACAATGATTTATTCGTCCTGTAGCAGACTTCACATGACTGTGTTTCTGCCTTTGCTGGATATCCACTTGCAATAGAGATCCATAATGTTTATGAGATATCTAATAGCCTATAAAGTCAGCCTCTCTGTGCAAAAGACACACACCATCACGCCTCAAATACACCCGTAACTCAACACATCCCTTTATACAGGAATGTCTTTTAGTTGACTTTACGTTCAGGAAGCAAAGAGGATGTACTAAACTTCAAATGAATATAAACTGAATTCACTGAAATTCATTGTAAATGTAGTATGAAATTAATATGAATTATCCATGAGCATGTAAATTGGGTATTTACAGGGGATTCCAATTAGAGAATATTATGTTTTTACAAATATATATATATATATATATATATATCAAATAAAAATAAAATATTTGTATATAGATTATTGGAGTACGCTTCACAAGAAAATATGATTTCTGTTTTTCTACTTCACAATTTCATATTCTATGTGCTACTTGCCATTTCTTAATTATTCATAATTGTTTGTGAAATTTACTAGCAATTTCTAAGTGAACATTGTTTCTACATTTATTTATTTATTACTCATCAGGAAAAATTCAGACGCAGATTTGTCCAAATAAATCATATAATTATTGACATGTTATCATGATGAATGAAATGTGTCTGTCATGTGAATGTGTTGAATTTCCTTGAATTGCACTTCAGTATCTTCCTGTCGCTCCAATCCAAATTCCATTTAATGTCCCGTGGCGAGTGGCCAGTTCAGCTCAAATTCTCAAGGAATTAAAAAAATCCACCCGTCCCAGTTATACAGACGACATTGTCGTTCACAGTCATTCACTCTGTTTCTAGTGCACCTTATCACCCACACAACAGTTCCTCTTTCTCTAGCCAAACAAACAGGCAGTGTGATGGACAGAGGAGGGGTAGCGACACACACGTGCCGTGACACACAGCGGACACGCGCCTGACAGATCCATCAGCGCTGCCTTCCCTCGCAGTCACCGCTACCATGGCTGCCAGGGCCTGTAAGTCACTCCGATTATACAAACAGCAAACATCCTCTCTCCGTCCTTCGCTGTCTCCAGCCCGCTGTCTGCCTCTCGTGCACCGCGGCCTCCGACGACACGCGGCTCAGGCTGTCAAACACAGGACACGTCAGGAATGGGACTGAGGCACAGTCATGCTAATCCTCTCACACTGCCCACCATTACATGCTATTAGCGCTGGTAATTACTTTATACATCGCCTTCATCATCAGCCCCTCCAAGCACAACCTCTCTCCAGCCGAGCAACTGCCATTGAGACCAGTTCTGGATGTTCTCTCCAGCTATTATAGACCTGCTCGATTCAGACAGACATCATGAAGGACTGATGCATATAGGACTGTCAGTGGCATATAAGAGTGTCCACGATAAAAAAATAAAATAAAAAAAAATTCTAATGTGCCAAATTCTAAGAAATGTTCTCTTTCTACTCAAGTTGGTCTCATAATAAAATAATAATAAAAAAAAAAACTTAACACTTACAATAAATAAATAAATGAGATTTATCTATCTATCTATCTATCTATCTATCTATCTATCTATCTATCTATCTATCTATCTATCTATCTATCTATCCATCCATCCATCCATCCATCCATCCATCCATCCATCCATCCATCCATCCATCCATCCATCCATCCATCCATCCATCCATCTATCTATCTATCTATTTTTTAAAGTTGTAATTAAAACAAATATTGCTGGAGCAGGTTTTACAAGAAAATACTATTTCAGTCTTTCTAATTAAATGTGTTACTTGCTGATTTTTTTTATTTTTATTTTGCTACACAATTTCACAAACTATTCCAAAGTAAAAGTTTTTGATCTCAGCATTGTCAATGTTTGTTTTTCCAAGGTAAAAGTATAGTTATTTATTTTAAATTATTATTATTATTATTATGATTATTATTATTATTTATATTTCATGATTTATTCATTCATACATATCTTTTATGTTTTGATGCATGACATAACATGACATTTACTGGTCAGCAGTTTTGTGTCGGTCACACCACAAGAAACTAAATTAATCTTAATTCAAAAACGAAAACATGCTCTTCGTACCAGATGTGTATTCAATTCACTGCATGCACGAATTGCATCTTTGAATAAATTTTCATTGACCTACATAAAACAGTTTCTGTAAACTCATATCAAAGTCTAACCAGAAAACAAAGGTAAAATAAGTACTTTCTTGTAGAGATATTATTAGCTAAACATACAGTCAACATTAGAGGCAGTCAAATAAGCTCAGCAGTGGAGGACTGATGTGTTTGTGACTTTCACGTCAGTGCTGTTGTCGCAGTTGTTTAGCAGTGGTGCTTCGCCCGAGGATTTGAACCGTTCTGTAGGACATGTGCTATTTCGCCAGAGGACAGAGGCAAGGAGGACACGGTGCAAATCATCAAGGCATAAAGCACATAACAGTTGCAGATGCTCTCATGTCTGCTATTTAAAAAAGCTGCAGAATGGAACAGTTTTGCCTCCGGACGAAAACACTCACCTCAACCGAACTCGCAGACCTCACGGCAAGTAAACACTTATTTTGATTGGTGATTTTACCTACACCCAACCACACTCAGGTGTGCCTTTGAAAGAAAGATATACAGAGAGAGAATAAGGACACCTACACACTTTGTGCCAAAGCACCCTAGACATCCACAATCTATACATGTTAACTTCATATACCCGTCCAGGAGACCTTGTATGTCTACAGTCACACTGAGGAAATTAATCCTATTGTGCAACATCTCAGTCTGGCCTTGCCAATGTGAATAGCCTGGTTATATGATCATCTCTTTCTCTTCTTTCTGAAGGCTGGTTCAGCCGAAGGCCCGATCTTTCCACATCAAGCGAGGAGGAAGAGAAAGATTCATATCAAATTAGCATCGCTCAGGAGGTTTTTGTTATTAAATTTCAGAAGTGCTAACTAGCATGTATGCATGCTGTCCTTGGGCAGAGAAAGAAAATGAGTAAAAACGAGCATCTCTTGGTTCCCTTGGCTGCCGGAGCCGGAGCTCAGTATGGACTGGAATTCTAATGCTCGGTTAAAGTTCGCCTCCGGTTCTTCCGGCGTTCAGCTGAGGCGGAAGCGTGTTAGTGGCCATGCTGGACACTGGCTCTTCTCTTCCTGGCAGACATCAAACAAACGCTTTTGTTTTTTGACACTCTCTTTCTTAGCCCATGGCTAGAGGAAGGGTTTCCAGGGATAATGATTGGTGTCTGTTCCAGCAAGATTTGGACAAGATATAAAGAGAAACAATGACAGCTAGTGGCCTAAAGGAATGATATAGGATTATTTTCACAAAATGAAAACTCTGGCCTGTTTTATTCACGACCTTGTGTCTTTCGAAACCCGAATAACCTTCTTTCTTCAGTGGAACACAAAAGGAGATGTTTTGTAGAATGTCCAAGCTGCTCTTTTACATGTTGATGATTTTTGAGGGGCGAAAAGTAAAAAAAAAAGTTACACTAATGCAACTGTCCTGATATGATAATGAAGAACAAAACATCGTTAAAAATATGCAATTCTTCTTATTAAGCAGACCTGCATTTTTTTTAAATTATAATTTCATAGTGGAAAAAGTGAAGAGTGATTTTACTTTACTTCTTGCACATTCTGTGACACTTTTAAAGTAAACAGTCTAGTGAGAGGAACTAAAAGCATGTTCAGTTTTATCCAAAACAGATATCTGGCTATGTTTAACATCATACATATCACAGAAGTTTGCATTTGAAAATAATGTACCACCTACACTAAACCTAACCGATAGTGTTAACAAAAGCAAACATGAGATAAAAACACATTTGCAGGAGCAAACGTGTAATTTAACTTGCTTCTACAAGTGTTTGAGCTCTTTTTTGGTGACTTGTATTTCATGGGACTCGTACAGAGCTCTTCAAATCACAAGTGCAATGCTGTACCAGGTGCGCTAACGAGTGAGTTTACTACATCTGAAAAGCTGTATATATGGAGCTGGTTATGTGATGCAAATGTCAAAATGTACTAGTTTACAATCATGCACTATGGTAAACGTGTTTTGAGCTCATAACATAGTATTGTGCAAGGAACTGTGTAAAAATAAGTCTTTATTAATTGATAATTTGCCCCCGTCATCATAATTTGGCTGAAAATAAATAAACGTTGCTGGTGTTTTAGTACTTTTAGTAGCTAGATGATGATAATGGAAGATGACAAGTGAACAGAGGAGTAAAATAAATAATCATAACTCTAAGACTTCCTTCACTAGCCGCTGAAGTCATGCAACAGTCAATGGTTTTCTTGAACAACAATAGCATTGTAGCGAGTGACAGGTTAACCGCATTGCCTCAGAAGCCACACCAAATCCACACACATTCATTCTTCAACGACTCTAAAAGTGCATTATCTCTACCCACACAATCGCAACAAAACAGCAAACCAACCACCCACATGCTCACCGCTTCTCAAAGACACGCTCCCTCACCTCACTCACACACACGCACACACACACACACAGACAGAGACACACACACACACACAGAGACACACATACACACACGCACACACACACACACACACACACACACACACACTTGAGAAACCAGACAGAGAGCACTTGGAGTAAACATGAACCTCAGGTGGTTAAGCTTGTGAAATCCCACGTATTGTGCTTGAGAACAGGCCGGAACCGACTGCACACAGAGAGCCGCTCTGTTATAGACACAGTAGATTCGCTGATCGTTCCTGCTCTCATTGTCTCTAGGGAAACAATTACAATTCTTCCTTCAAGGCAGTAGCATCTATTACACTATTTGTTATGTATGATATAAATTCAAGAAAATATTTCGTAATTACACTGCACTCGAACATTCCTATTAAGGATCCAATAACATTTTAAAAGCAATTAATTTTAATAGTTATGAGGATCTGTTATACTACAACCACACACTGATTTAGGCAATAAAGCTCAATGTGAGTGTGTTGAGCACAGCGGGTTCATTTTAGACACTGATAAAATAACAGGAGAAATACACAAAATATCACATGCTAACCACACTAATACACTAAAAGCAGGTAATTGTACGTATTTTTAATCGCAAAATCTGCTTATTTTTGTTCACTTATTTTATAGTGCATTTTAAGCCATTTTAGCCTGTTCTTTTAATAAAGATTAATATTCATTAATAAATAATTAATACAGATAATAAAATGTATTATTATTTTCAGTGTTATGTCTTTATGTTTTTATTTATTTATATATATATATATATATAAATTATCATTGAAACCGTATGGGTAAGGGGCAAAACAATTCTTAAAGCAGGAAATTAATACTTTTATTCAGAAAGGATGCATTACATTTATCAAATATAATATTACTAAATATTACAATTTAGCAGAAGCCACACCGTATGGGTAAGGGGCAAAACAATTCTTAAAGCAGGAAATTAATACTTTTATTCAGAAAGGATGCATTACATTTATCAAATATAATATTACTAAATATTACAATTTAGCAGAAGCCACACCGTATGGGTAAGGGGCAAAACAATTCTTAAAGCAGGAAATTAATACTTTTATTCAGAAAGGATGCATTACATTTATCAAATATAATATTACTAAATATTACAATTTAGCAGAAGCCACACCGTATGGGTAAGGGGCAAAACAATTCTTAAAGCAGGAAATTAATACTTTTATTCAGAAAGGATGCATTACATTTATCAAATATAATATTACTAAATATTACAATTTCACATAAATATAAATGCTATTGCTTTCTGATAATTACGAGAACATTATTAACATTATTAATCATTATTAATGAAGGCCAGTATCATTGATACCAGTACTGCCACTGATGTCTCATTAACAGCATTACAGTATAATTGAAAGCCATTATTGTAAACATTTAATAGGCTTTTAATTTAAGTGAGCTTAAAACAATCTTCAAACTTAAACTTTATTCAAGCTATCCAAAGGATGTCAAGGATGCATTACATTTATCAAATATAATATTACTAAATATTACAATTTCACATAAATATAAATGCTATTGCTTTCTGATAATTACGAGAACATTATTATCATTATTAATGAAGGCCAGTATCATTGATACCAGTACTGCCACTGATGTCTCATTAACAGCATTACAGTATAATTGAAAGCCATTATTGTAAACATTTAATAGGCTTTTAATTTAAGTAAGCTTAAAACAATCTTCAAACTTAAACTTTATTCAAGCTATCCAAAGGATGCCAGGGGGAAAAAATGGATGCTGCGTTAATTGTGTGAAATATTTTTAACGCGTTAAACTGAAAAGAAGAAACAAACTAAATTAACACATTAATTTTGACAGCCATATATATATATATATATATATATATATATATATATATATAAGCTGTGATTCAATTGTGCAGTTGTTAAGTGAAAGTTACCACATGAAGCATATTTTTATTTTACCTGACAAAATAGGTTATTGCTGTAATTGATCATATTTACTGTGATAAATAACATCACCGTGCACTTATAAATACCTGTACATTAACAGACACAATTAGAGGCATTATAAGTATATGATCGTTTTTCTTTTTGAATTATCTCATGATATTTCCATCATCAGTGGATAAAGCACCTGCTGTGGTGTTATAACGTACTTCAGACTATTTGACTTGCTAATCATATGGCTCAGAATAGCGTGGCAGTAATGATATACTGCACGTGTAAAGCATGTAGTAGGGATGCGGATACAGCTCAAAGAGGCCGTGTTATAGAGACAGAGACGGAGATAAATCACTCGTCCTCCACGAGAGAGGCCACACAACACCAGGTCAAGGAGAGCTGCTTTCCTCTAACTCTACCTCTCCTTCACTTTCCCCCTCATTCTGTCATCCAGTGCAACAACAAGCTCATAATACTACCTAACATATAAAACACACATCATAATAAACAATACAGAGTGCATTAGTGCTGCTCACTTTTTAGCATGTATTTTTTTCCCATTAGGAAGAAAAAGTCTTTGTTAAAGAGTTATAAGGCATGAACCAGAACAACCAGCCACAAGGAGAATCACAACATTACAGACTTTGATTTGAAGCAAAAACAGCTTTAACCCTTTAACGCACCTTTCTTTTTCAAGGTCAAGCTAACCTTAGCCCTATATTCAAATATTATGTCTTTATATATATATATATATATATATATATATATATGTGTGTGTGTGTGTGTGTGTGTGTGTGTGTGTGTGTGTGTGTGTGTGTGACTTACATGCATCAAATATACAAAAGCAGCCATGTTGAGTTGTGATATGTGGGGCAGATGAATAGTTTTCTGCAGTAAATATGTTCCTACTTGCAAAAATTAGCAAGTATCAAAGGTTTCTATATGGGTCATTTTTTTGACCCATGTGAGTACAATTGATGTAAAGATACAAAAACTGTGCTCGTTTATAAATTAAAGGGTTAGTTCGCCCAAAAATGAAAATTAGCCCACAAATTACTCACCCCCGAGGCATCCTAGGTGTATATGACTTTCTTCTTTCAGACGACTCCAGTCGGAGTTATATTAAAAATGGTCTTTGATCTTTCAAGCTGTTTAATGCCTCTCAGTGGGTGTTGCATGCATCAGTCCAAATTAAGTTAAATAAAAATCGCCCATCCATAAAAAAAAATGTCTCACACGGCTCCGGGGGGTGAACAAAGGCATCCTGTAGCGAATCCATGTGTTTTTGTGATTGCACTTTTTAATATAACTCCGACTGGATTCGTCTGAAAGAAGAAAGTCATATACACCTAGGATGACTTAAGGGTGAGTAATTTGTGGGCTAATTTTCATTTTTGGGGCGAACTAACCCTTCAAGAAAGGAAAAAATAAACGTAATGCTTTTTGGCAATCAAAAACAAGATATTTAACGAATATCTGGAATAATACATGATAAAATACATTTATTTCAAAAATTCTGCTAATAAACCCTCAGCCATGATTGAAATAGCATAGGAAATTAATACAGGTCACTTTAGACCCATGTAGTGCATCAAAGGGTTACTGAGGGAAATAACTACAATCCCAAAAGGCATTTAATTGAATTAAAGATAATGAGGGAATCTAAAGCTATTCATTTAAAGTTTTGTATCTATAGAAAGAAAACAAGTTAATAGCAAAATATGCATATTTTGCTCCCTGTAACTCTCTGATTGGTGGAACTTACTGTACAGAATCGTGCATAATTACGTTTTTCACCACAAATTACACTATTAAACACAATTATTAAAAAAAATAAGTTGAATTAATGTGAACAGATGGGGCATATACAATTAATTAACAACCTCAGAGCTCACAACACGTCTGCCTTTAAAGGTTTATCAGTTACTGTTAAACTTCCCTACACAGTTTTTTTATATCAAATAATTATATGAGTTGTAATATCAAATAAATAATTTTTTTTAAAGCACTTTTATTTAGCAATGATGCATTAAATTAATCAAAATTGAAAGTAAAGACATTGTGAAAGACAAAATGCAATAATAGGATTGCTATTACAAATAATTGCTGTTCTTTTGAACTTTCTATTCATCAAAGAATCCTGAAAAATGAAATGTATCACAGTTTCCACCAAAAACATGAATACATTACATTTTAACTCATATTCAAATAGAAAATGGTTATCTTAAATTGTAATATTACAATATATACATTTATACTGTATTTTTCATTACAAAAAACAAACAAAAAGGTTGTATTAATTTCCCCCAATAGACGCCACAGTACCGAACGAATCAAGACATTCAGAGCCCATAAGCCTGTGTTAGTACTTCTCAACTGAGAGAAACATGATTTCCTCTAATATTTGTTCACAGAGCTTCACTGAGTTACAGCACAAGCTGTTACATCAGGTGCTTGTCCTCGCCTTCAGAACAAAATAGCAGTGGACAGCCAATCAGCCGCGGTCCCCCCCCTCGCAGACCTCCAGCAACAGGATGCATAGCCTCGGGTGCAGTTTGCACGCTGGACTGTTTTAATAGATCACACCTCTGAGAAGCAGGGACCATATTGCATTTGGTTGAGCAGCAGCAGGGACGGAGATGACTGACCTTGGAGAAACAGGTTGTCTCTGCTGCAGGAGGTTGTCAGCGCTGACACTGAGCACACAGGTAGCAATGTGTTGTTGTTTTGTTGTTGCCCTGTTGCGCGAGGAGGACACGTCGCGTGTTATCGTCAGAAGCTGCAGTCTTGTGAGATCACAGAAGGGCTTTTATCCAGAGAGGTATCAACACTCTACCAAATCCATCAGATTCGGATGTAATCAGAAGGATGTAATGTCAACTTCTTTACGAGTGCCGTTAAAAAGATCCGGAACTGTGCAGATTCGCATTTCATTGCTAGATTAACTTCTGTGATTGTCTGTTCTCAGAAGAATAGTCTCTTCACATTTCCGTCGCGGCGTGATGCAGCCCAGTTCACCAGCGCTAAAGCGAATGCATCAGTGCTGAAGCGAATAAGCTCCAAGTAGATGGCAGAGCCGTTCCATAGGGATGCTGCCATTACCCAGTTCTGCTGAGAAATCAACCCTTGTCACAGATGCATTATTTACATCTCCCAGACCTTTCTTCTCTTTCACCAGAGGGACTGCTTTATTTTATAACACATAAATAAGAGAGAACTGAGTGGCATATTGATATCTCAGTCACGGGGACGGCTGCTTGAACATTTCAGACAAAAAGAGTGGACTAAAAACAGAGACTATGGGCTTTTGTACTTTTTTGCAGAGATCAAATGTTGATGTAATAGATTTACTTCCTGAGACTCTGTGTATCTGTTTCGATCAGTAGATAGTCAAGCTTCTCTTGCTGTTAGTGTTTTTTTGACCTTAAAGTGTGTTTAATAAATGTATTTATTTATTTATTCATTCAAATATTTTTTCTTATTTTGATAATATTATATTACTATTATTATTGATGTATTTTTTAAATAAATCTAGTTATTTATATTATTATTATTATTTTTATTTATATGAACATTTACCTAAATTATGTTTTTTTTTTTTCTTATTTTAATAATGTTAGATTATTATTGGTGTATTTTATAATAAATAAAATGTATTATTTATTTATTCATTCAGTTTTGTGTTTTTTAAACAAAAACTATAACCACAATTCCTCAAGACATACACAGAAGTTCATATTTCCATCGAGGTTACATTGTGCTAATATTTGGCATAATATTTTAAGCATAGCAAGTAAGAATTCACCGATACAAATATTCTGCCTGGTATTGATAATTGATCATTCTTTTAATGTTATGGCTATATTATTGGTGTATTTTATAATAAATAAAATGTATTATTTATTTATTCATTCAGTTTTGTGTTTTTTAAAGAAAAACTATAACCACAATTCCTCAAGACATACACAGAAGTTCATATTTCCATCGAGGTTACATTGTGCTAATATTTGGCATAATATTTTAAGCATAGCAAGTAAGAATTCACCGATACAAATATTCTGCCTGGTATTGATAATTGATCATTCTTTTAATGTTATGGCTGACAACTAATAAATGGCCAATATTTCTGTTTCACTTCAATATTTTGCCTAAAAACATAACAAATAAAGCATTACAATTTGAAATCAATCATTTTAAATGCTACATGCATAAAAAATATGGATATCCATTTGGAGATTTGCTAAATATTACATGTGTTTTTCATTATTAGTGTTTTTAAAGGAAGCAAAATTAATCTAAATGTAAAAACAGAGTAAATGAGCATGCATAAACATCTAATATCAACTTATATTGATAACCCAAACCACAAAACATCCAACATAACTGATATATCACGCATCCCTAACACTGAGCATAACCTACAACTACATATTTATTTAAAAAATACTTTATAAAAACTATTCACATTCGTGTCCCCGTGACCTGAAGCTCTCTCAGACTGAGTTCTTATTTTTCTCAGTTTTCTGAACCTTCCTCAAGTGCTTTGTTAGTTTGAACAGGTTAGTTCCTGCAGATGTAATTGCCTAAAACTGCTGTATATGCATAACAGAATAGCAATAA
Source organism: Sinocyclocheilus grahami (assembly GCF_001515645.1). NCBI lineage: Eukaryota > Metazoa > Chordata > Actinopteri > Cypriniformes > Cyprinidae > Sinocyclocheilus > Sinocyclocheilus grahami. Next base: position 285,049 of record NW_015506110.1, on the reverse strand, counting down.
TGTTCCTATGCTCACTTAACTAGAATCGATGCAGAACGTCTGGCATGGCTTCCTTTACTCCCATGTTACACAGCACCAGTCAATAAAGCAGAGAGTGGAAAAGGCTGGAATAAAAGGGGGCGAGAAACGAGAGAGCGACGAGCAGCCCAGAAATGGAGGTGAGAGATGGGAAAGTGGGCTGGGAGAGAATGGAAGAGCTCAGCCGAGCATCACGCTCGCGATAAGAGCAGCTCTTGTCTTGTCATCGGGTTCGTCGCTAAGGTATTAATGTTCCTATGCTCACTTAACTAGAATCGATGCAGAACGTCTGGCATGGCTTCCTTTACTCCCATGTTACACAGCACCAGTCAATAAAGCAGAGAGTGGAAAAGGCTGGAATAAAAGGGGGCGAGAAACGAGAGAGCGACGAGCAGCCCAGAAATGGAGGTGAGAGATGGGAAAGTGGGCTGGGAGAGAATGGAAGAGCTCAGCCGAGCATCAAGCTCTTGTCTTGTCATCGGGTTCACCGCGTCGCTAAGGTATTGTCCTCAGGCTTATTCTCTTCCCGCACAGCCATTATTTAAATTAATCGGCGAGCTTCATTAATCTTAATGACTCCTTTAGGAAGGATCCGTGGAGGAATGGTTTGAAATGGATTTTGTGTTCAGATGGAGCGATTCTGCTTTTGTGCAGCAAGAACTGACCGGTCCGAGATTTCCTCCGGCTTTATGCATGAGGCACGCGCTCGAGCGGAATTAAAGTTAATGAAAATCATCTTAAACGACAGCTGCTGAGCCATTTAATCACTTAACATGCTATTGTTCTATTAGGATATAATTAAAGCATTTATAGGCCATTATTGTGTAATTGTAAGATACGGTTTGTGCAGTTTGCACTGTTGCAACAAATATTTCATATTTAAAGGAGAAGTGTGTCATTTTTTAGATGGTAAATGCTTTCTACAATCCCAGATTATTTTAATAATATTTTCCATTTTAATTTTAAATTTTAAAGTTTTAGTAATTGTGTTGTTTGTTTTTGTCTTTAAAAAAACTAATATATATATATATATATATGTGTGTGTGTGTGTGTGTGTGTGTGTGTGTAGTTTGTATTATAATAATTATTATTATTATTATATTTATTTCAGTTTTAGTTATTTTAGTAAATCAAAATAAACTAAATGCAAATGAGATATGCTGCTTTAGCAACTATTTGCTAATAAAATAAGATTTGTTTATATACATGTTTTATTGCAGCTACTGTTTATTTTATTTTGAAGAAATAAACAGTTTTAGTTAATTTAAAAATGTGTGAAAAAATAGAAATGTGTGTGTGTGTGTGTGTGTGAGATATACAGTATATATACTTAGATATTTTAGTCAACTATAAAAAATCGGTTCAGTTCAGATTTAACTCAACCAATGGCATGTGTAAGGGGCGGGGCTATATTAATGGACCAATGGCAGACGAGGGGAGGGGTCCGGAAACATGTGTTTACTTTTGCAGCTCTGTTTGGTGATGCTTGTGCTTCACAAATGACACACTTCACTTTCAAAAAAATAGTCACAATGAATAACAAAATCATTTTACCACATTATCCAGCTTCAAATGTGATCAGCATGATAACCTGCATGTCACTGCCATTTATGTTTCATTAAATGCCAAAGGAAGTGGGATGAAATCCTCAAAAACACAATTCAGCGGAAAATAAAGCAATCAATATGGCTGGAGGACATGTCGTTTCTCGAGTATAATCATGAAAATTGCAGTAAACTGCCACACAAAGTCTACAGAAAATGCATGGTCTTCTGTGTGTCTCCCCACTATTGGCAATAAGCATGATTCTTTGTTTCAGCCTGTTAGTGACAACTTCACAAGCACCTCGTTTCTGCCTCAATTCAATATTTATTGAATAAAAGTGGAAAACGCTGTGGCTGGTGTATTTTTTCCCCGTGCTCGTTGGCGTGTGTTGTGTGGGAGCGTCTGTAACGTCTGTGCAGGGCTTTAATTGAATGGTTGAGATAATACATGAGGACGTTACGATGCAATGATGGTATTGAAAAGCAGACGCTGTGATACAACCAAACTGCTGGTCTGAAAGAAAAAAGAAAACATGTAGAAAACAAAGACTAAATAATAGTGAGGAGAGCATTAAATCAGATAGATGCAAGCAGGTAGGACGTCTAATAGAGTTATGTGTGCTGATACGCTTGGAAAAACACCATCAGCCGTTTTTATGCAGCAGGAGAGTCTCATCACCTTTCCTCAGTTTGTTTATGCAGATAACACTGATTCCTTGCATGAAGAAAAATATATTTTCTCCAAATTAGGTGATAAAATGTTGGAATGTTCTGATAAACTGTTCTTAAAGGGATAGTTTGCCAACAAATTAAAACTTTGTCACCATTTACTGTCCCTCTCCTTATGCAAATGAATATATGTACATGTCATTTGAAGTTAAACATATACAAATCCAACTACAAATTTGAAGAAAAAAAAAATAAATTGTATATGTTGCCCCTACAAATATGTCTGTTTACGTATGTGTGGAATTTTTTGGACATATATGTCATGCACATTTAAATCTATCCTAAAATCTGTCAATATATGTTGTGTGTGTGTGTGTGTGTGTGTGTGTGTGTGCGCGCGTGTGTGTGTGTGTGCATGCATACAGTATATGACAATAACAATCTTGATATAGGGCAATAATGTCTCAAATATTACATTTCCGTATGAGCTGTGTCGTTCCAGACATGTAAGGGGCCGTTCACTCGGAACGCGTTTTCCATTCCGATGTGCTACTTTTCCATTGTTTTTCTATGTAAACATGTGCTAGATGGATGTGTATGACTGTCTGCGTCTCGCGTCTTTTGCAGCATCTAAGACGCATTGTCAAGTTAAAAGAATTTAAAACTAAATAAAGAATTTCAACTTTCACATTCAGTGCCGCTCATGTCAGTTCCACAACAGCGGACCAATCAGAAGATCCCGGAGGCGGGGCAAGCAATGCAAGATTTTGCTTACAGTAGCAAGTTGGCATGGCACCTGTTTTATTTAGGAGCAGGCATTCTGCGCTGTGCTTTTTTAAAAACCATTCCTGAGCGCTGCGTCTCATGTTTTTAGACACAAAGACGCATTCTGTGTGAACGGCCCATAAGACTTACTTTCTTCTGTGGAACACAAAAGGAGATTTGATATTGAATGATATTGAAGATTTTTGGCCAAATAATGAAAGTTAATGATATCCAAAACAACTCTAAAACATTTTTTTCAGAATGTTTCTGTGTCCAAAAAAAGAACCAAAGCCATATAGTATAACATGTTCACTTCTGGAGGCATCCCTTTAAGGATCTAGAACTTGTGCAGTTTTATATTTATAGGGAGGCTGTTTGTGATGCTTTTGCTGCAGCCTCTAGAAACCATCAACATAATGCAATTATAAATTCACATCGTACTGTACACCACTAAAACTTTTTTCAGATGAAATGGCTGTCTGCCAGTTTTGTTCTCAATGCTCCTCGGGTACATTTTTCCTGAATGGTGTGGTCCTGTCCTCAGATCAATAGCTTCAGGGAAGCGATCTCAAAAGCCCTGTCTGGGAACATTCCCTCTAAACCTGTAACTGAATCATAGTTCATGAATTTAGTTTGGCCTTCTAGACTGACTGCACCGAAACAACAATCAGATGTTGGTGTTTTCTCTTACCATTAAACCAGTGAAATCGAAAACTACTCGCGCTACTCACACACTCCGTTCCAGCACATTTATTTATTTATTTAGTTAGTCTTTTAGCAAAAATATCCTTTTTGTATGCTGACTAAAATACTACAATATATCATCTTTAATAATATTAATCAATTTAGTAAAAGTATATCTCATTATAGAGTGCAAAATTAAACCAAATTGAAACATTATTAATATCTACAATTCATATTGTTAATTCAAATGTTTTAACATGTAAAAACGGTCCTTGATGTAATACCTGATGTCCTAAAATAATAACATTATAAAGACAATTATAACGACAGATAATAACATTGCGATGCGATATTGTGAATTTTAGTTATTTATTATCAAAAAACTTTTAAAATCATTTCGCATCAGTGCTATTTTAGTATCATTGATATACTGTTATAGTTTTTGTTAATATTTTAGATTTAGAATTTATTTTCTGTTATCATTTTAATTTTAGTTTAGGTTTTAGTAATTTTGTTGTTTTTGAAACTTTTTTTAAACGTTTCATTGGGGTATTCTAGTTCTTATTTTTATTTTATTAGGCATTCATTTTTGTTTTAATTTAGTTATTTCAGTTATATAGTACTTCAAATTAAACTAAACTAATATGTTGGTTTTTTTTTAACTTGATTTCAGTTAATGTTTAGTTCAAGTAATGACTTTTTATGGCTTTAGTTTTAGTTTTGAATCAAACAATCATATTCTTTATACACACATGCATGTGCACAGTGTATTGTGGATAATGTATTGTTAGGGCGAGTTATATTATTTTACTTGAAAGTCTGAAAAGCAAAAAAGTTAATCACAAAAAGATGATTAATAATGATGTCATCATTAAGTGACTTGTTTAAACCTGGCGGGGCGTCCTTTAAAACAGCCAGGACTTTATGAAACTCAGCGGAAGTCGTACTGCGGCTGATTGCTATTTGATTTGCCACACAGCTTGATTTGTTTTGTGCCACATCATGCTGCAGAAGTGAGAAGATGCCCCGAGGAGATGCTTTTGAGTGTCGGGATTTCATCCGTTAGAAGCCGAGAGTCGACTGCACTGACAAAGACATGAAAGTGTTTAAAATGCGGGCTGTGTCTTTGGGAGGTACTAAGAGGAGGAAGAATATTCCAGCGGGGCGAGCGAGGAGTTATGTGCTCAACCTGTGAAATTAATTATTACCGAGAGCTAATTAAAACTCACACTGACACGTGCAAAAGTATATATTTACACACGTGCATACAAGGAGCTCTTTGCCATTAAAGGGTTAGGTAAGCGCCTCTGAGCTGCCGGGAGACTTTTACACATAAATTTTTACACAGGAGGGAACACAGCAGGACAAATGAATTGAATTCTGGTACTACAATGCAATTTTTTTCCTGATGACCTCCGTGTATTTGTCTCAGGTTACTGAGCATGTTTCTACCAATGGAGTGTGAAACGAATGCAGGCTTTGATGTGAGTGTCTAGAAATACAGCGGGTTTATAGATCTGGTGAATAAAAAGACAAGAAAGCGAGTTTATGTGCGTTTGCTCGAACTTTCATTAGTCTCAGTTTTATGACCAGTGGCAGATGAGTGGAACTGGGAAACCTGTTTGGTAACAATGTACTAATGGCTTACTAAGTGCAGTACGTAGTATATGTATACTGTGCAAAGTATGCACAATTTCTGTATGAATGAGTATTTTGATGACCTGCTTTGCAAAAATGTGCAATATGAAAAAAGCACACTAGACTTTGTATTTTGACTATTTGCCAAAAGTTCAAGTTTAAGATTAAAAAAATGCAGAATAACCACATTTATCTCCAAAATATAGTTAAGTGACAACAACGTAGCATGTTATTATTTGACATGTTAAAAACAGTATAAAATCAAATCTATTTAAATTTT
>NW_015506110.1:219920-279440 GCF_001515645.1 Sinocyclocheilus grahami | reverse complement strand
ATATATATATATATATATATATATATATATATATAGTTTACACCATGCATTTACACTGTAAGATTCCCTTATTATTTTTAAAAATAGCAATCAGTATGGAGTTTAAACTGTGTAGTGTTCAGTAAGTAGTTGGTTAGTATTCTGAACACAGTCTGTCAATATTTTTGAACACTATGGAACAGCTATGACACACTTCACCTCTGAAAACAGCAGATGTGCAGCGGGGCGGGGGGTCACTGTCATGATACAAATATATGAATGTGTGTATGTGTGCGTGCATGCATGCAAGGTGGGTTGGTTTACATAATAATTAACGCATACATGTGTCTTGCAGGGATGGTGATGATGAGCTTTCCCCAGGCAGGCTGAAAGCAGTGAAGTGTAATGGCACCCCACGACCGCTGTCCCCTACAAATTGATGTTCATTAACACAACCCACAAAACCGTGTGGTGCTGTTCAGATCATAATTTGCTGTTCATTAGTGGCAGAATGTACCTCGCCCTTTTTGTATATATATATATATATATATATATATATATATATATATGCTCAAAAGTTTGAGGTTGGTAAGATTTTTTTTCTTTTACATATTTGAAAGTCTCTTGTGCCCACCAGGGCTGTGTATATTTGATTTGTAAATACAGTAATATAAATCATTATAGTATGCTAATTTGCTGCTCAAGAAACATTTCTGATTATCAATGTTGAAAACAGTTGTTGCTTCATATATATATATATATATATATATAGTATCTTGTAGTATAGCTCAATAGCTAGTTTTTCTAAACAGTAGCTTGACAACGGTTGAACTGCTTCATATTATGAGCAGCATGTAAAGCAGGTTACTGCATTCTGCTCGTGACTCATATTTCACTCATATTTATGTGATGCTAATAATTATATGAGCTCTTGGATTCAATCTGAATCTCTGAATGTGACTTGTATAGAAAATATTTATAGCAGGGGACATTAGTCTTTATAAGAATGAGATACTAACATACTACTTACTGTGCAGTACATACTTCATACTGCCCACTATTTGCAAAAAAATAAAAAAAAACATCACGATGCATGCTCAATTTGATCAATTTGGTGGTGTCCAGTTATAATATGGAAAATAAAAACAGATAATTAGCATATTTTATTGATTTTTAGTGGAGTTAATCTTGAGCTGTCTGATCAGATAATGGAGGGAAAAATCATTATTTCTTATCAATATCACGAAATGCATTAAACATTGCATTACTGCAGGGTTTCATGAACTGTAGGTTGTTGATGAAAAGCTAATCATTAATGAAATCATAAAAATGTCTAATTAAAATTTGTGACATCATCAGAGAACCGTGAACAGCAAACATTGATAAACACGAAAACATGACATTATGTCGCCAAAGTATTCCTGTTTTGAAATTGTCTAGACTTTCGATATTAATAATTAGTGAAGGTCACTGGATATGATGAAGACGTAGTATTTCACAGCTATGCATTGGCAGTGTTTAGGAACTTGCATAATTATTAGTCTCATGTATACAGTATATCTGGTAGGTTTATTAAAAAAATGTATACTTGTGAATATTTTACAGCCATCGTGTGAATATGTAATCATGTAATCCATAAAAAAGTAACTGTAATCTGATTAAGATCATTTTAAAATGTAATATAATTCAACTACAGCTACTTACTTACTTTTTCAAATGTGATTACCTAATCCAGATTACATGCAATCAGTTACTACACAGCACTGCTTATAATCAGTCTGTTGGGGAACCATCTAAATAAAGTGCTAGCAGATGTTAAGCAGACAGTCTACTAATACTCTAATGACCGCTAGCTGACATGTAGTTGCAAATTTACTTATAGTTAGAATGTCTAAAGTGGACTATCAAAATAAAGTGTTATCTAGTAGTTAGTGTGTGCTTGTGCACAAAGGTTTGCTCAGAGGGCTTTTTTTTAAACACACACAATGCCTTTCCCCCTTGGCACATCAATTATGTTAAAGCAGAATGAATATATCCACCCGCCAGCGAGAGAGGCGGCATGTGAGAATGTGTGCCCTTCTGTTTATCATTTCCTTTCTGACCAGCCAAATTGCAGGAGAGATTTCCATGCCACGATTCATCTCCCCTCACCCTTCTGCTCGTCGCTCTCAGAGCCCGACTCTGTTCTCCTCCTCGCTCTTTCATCTGCATCTGATGGCTTTGAGAGAAATCTGCAGTGCCACTTCCCTCTAGATGTGGAGATGAAAATCACTGTACTCTTTCGCAAATGACAGGCGATTCTCCTAAAATGACGGCCTCAACTGGATCAGAAACAGCAGAAAGCTGCATTTGCTGTCCGTTTGCCTGTGTATTGATCTTTGTTTCTTGTCGCCTTTGTTCAATCTTATGGGACGAGTGCCCTCGCAGTAGAGATCTGGTGCGATTACCTCCCACGGTAGTTCTCTATTCCACCCCATCTGTATTTCTTCTTCTCGTTTTCTCCCATTCCCTGCTGGTGAATCTTAATTAGGATCTGACTAGGCCACTGGCCTGTGAGCATCAAAGAGTAGAAATCAATCTGAGATTGAGAGAGATACGCGTGGAGGACTTCTGACTGTCAGGAGCTGCCATCTGCAGACATGCTGAATCATGGTCCCTCTCACTATGGGAAAGTGTGATTGCTTTCCACCTCCGTCATTCCTTCTCAACACTCCACTTCTTGCTCTGATCTCTTCCTTTGTTCTCAGAACACATCGGTCACTTATCCATTCCCTTCTCTGAGTCTACGTTTTCATGTTTTTGTGCTCGCCATCAGCCTTTGCTCCTCTCTGTTCATGTCTCATTTCATAGCTGGTGGTCCCACTATATACACAACATATCTCACATGCTGTCCTCAAACACAGGGTTTGAGGTTTTCTTGTTGTCTCTCAATTTCTTTGTCCTTTTCTCGTACTTGCCTTTGCAGACCTGTCTAGTCCTTGCTCTGTACATTTCCTGTTCTTTTCCTTTAATATTTTGTCGAGTTCCTTTTCTATTATATTATTTTATCTTGTGCCCATTTCCTATCCTTTTCATTTTTCTTTCTTTTGTCTTATTCCTGTCCTGTCCAGTCCCCAGTTCCTGTCCCTTTGCTTTCTTTTCCCATCCTTTCTATTTCATGACATGCCCATTTCGTTTCATTTGATCTCCTTTCCTTTTCTCTTTCCTGTCCTGTACACTCCCAATTTCATGCCCTGTTCATGATCCTTTAATTTGTCTCTTTCCTGTCCAGTAGAGTCCCTAGTTCCTGTCCCTTTCCTATCTTTGCATGTCTTTTCTTTTCCCTGTCTTGGACATTTCCTTTCATTTGATTTTCTTTCCTTTTCTACTTCATGTCCTGTTCAGTCCCCATTTTCTGTCCCATTCATGTCCCTTCTTTTCCTTTCTCTCTTTCCTGTCCAGTCCCCAGCTCCTGTCCATTTCCTTTCTTTTCCTTTGTATTTCCTTTCCTGCCCATTTCGTTTCATTAGATTGTTTTTTATTTTTCTCTTTCCTGTCCTGTCCTGTCCTGTCCAGTCCACAGTTCCTTTCCTGTTCATGTCCTTTCTTTTCCTTTCCTTTTTGTCTTCTTCCTGTTCTGTGCAGTTCCGTTCATTTCCTGTCCTAGACATTTCCTTTCATTTGGTTTCCTTTCCTTTTCTCTTTCCTGTCCTGGCAACACTCCCAATTGCCTGTCCTGTTCGTGATCCTTTACTTTGTCTCTTTCTTGTCCAGTCCAGTCCCTAGTTCATGTCCCTTTCCTTTCTTTTCACGTCTTTTATATTCCCTGTCCAGCCAATTCCCTATCTTGGACATTTCCTTTAATTTGATTAGATTTCCCTTTCTTTTTCATCTCTTGTACAGTCCTCATTTCCAGTCCAGTCCAGTTCATGTTCCTTTCCTTTCCTTTCCTTTCCTTTCCTTTCCAGCACCTGTCTTCTATTTGTTCTCCTTTCTGATCTCTGCAGTCCCATTCATTGGCTTTCATTTGATCAGTTTTCCTGTCCTGTTCCGTCCAGACCCTTTCCTTTCTTTTAATTTTCTTTCCTTTGTCTTTTTCCTTTTTCCTCGTCCCCAGTTTCTCTCCTTTTTACCCCATGTCTTGTTCCTTTGCTTTCCTTTCCTTTTGCCCCATTCCATTGCTTTCCTTTCTTTTGTCCTGTAATTTTTCCTTTCCTTTCCTTTCCTTTCCTTACCTTTCCTTTCCTCATTTGCTGCTCATTGGTGGTGTTGTTTTTGATGTGCCTGGCGACATGGAAAGACAGCCAGAAGGTATCTCTCTAGCCTGACTGTTCTGGTTAGCAGACATCCGCTCCCTGCCTTAACACCCTCACACATGCGCACACACATGCAAAAATGCATATTTTATCCTAAAACAGTGCAATAAAATAACAGCAGTCAGAAAGACGGGCAGGTCTCCTTACACAATATGCACGCATTCAAGCAAATATAGAAGCAGCTATGCAAATATACTCATTCGCACACGCTCGTATATTTCCCATCCAGAAAGATGAAGTGTGTTAGGTTATGTTGGCTCTTTGGCACAGTGCAGCGGGAACAGATGGCCAGGACTGGATCACGTCCCGGCTACAGTTCTTCAGGGAGTGGCACGTAGAAGGGCTGAGGATCTTCAACCATCCGCCAGGCTGAAACCTCTCTCATTTCAGTTTAATAGCTGACAAATATCACCCCATCTATGTCTGCCTGTCTCTCTCTCTCTCACTCTCTTGTTTTTTCCCTCTTCTCTCTCACTGTCTCTCTCCCAGGGTGCTGCTTTCCCACCTGCTCTCTACAATTAATCAAATGTCCTCCTAAATCTTAATTTCAAACCCTCTTCCAAGAAGATGGATATGATTTTAACTAATTAATAGATCAAGGTATGCAGAATGTTTGATGAGCCTCTGATCACAGGAGGGAGGGGGCCTGTAGTCCCCTTCCAATGAATTTCCCATTTCATGCTCATTTGTTATGTTAACTATTATTCAACATGACGTGATGAATTGTTGCGATTTTTCAATGTAATCCTCGTAAACGTCTTCAATCATCTTTGAGTAATCAGGTCTGACATGCTCATTAATTATAAGAAATAATGCTTGCTGTTTGAACGAATCGGCTGAATGAACGACTGAATGAATCACTCATTGAGACATTGATCAATTCTATGTTAAATAAAAACATATTTATTTCTAAAACTAATTGTTTTGTATTGTCTTGTCTCATTTAACACAATAATGCAATTATAATTATTCAGGCTTCAATCAATCTGAAGCCGCAAAAGATGGCTTCAAATTACAATGAAAGCGTGACTATATCTGGCCAATTGGGCACTAGCGGATTCTTCATACATCCTGGATGAGAGCTGTTTCAGATGAGAGCTTCGTTCAAATTAAGCTGAAAATGACCAAACAGTGTGGTGTGTGGGGATGGAAACATAATTTCTAAAATGGATCCAGGAGGGGTGCATTAACGTGCTCCTATTATGCCATTTTTAAGATTCCTGATGTGGTTTTGAGAGTCTCCTACAATAGGTTTACATGCATGCGGGGTCAAAATAATACTTTTGTTTTCTCAAAATATGCATTTAATATCACCTCATTTTCCAACGATTCTCAAACGATTCGTTCGAAGCAGTTCAAAGATTCACTTTCTCTAAACCCCTCCTTTCTGTGAGGCTACTCTGCTCTGATTGGTCAGATGGCCCAGTCTGTTGTGATTGGTCTACCGCGTACAGTCAGAAATGATACAGCCATTGCCATAGTTACGTATTTTCAACGCTTGATAGAAAATATAAACATATATTATTTATCATACTTACAGGCTGTAATTCAGTGGAGCCAGCTGGCCAAATAAACTGGCACATGTGTTACCCCGTGAAGTGTAGCCATCACGGAAGTGAGATTCGAATTACTGACGATTCGTTTAGGCTGTTCAGAGTCGATTCTTTCTTTTGGGAGACAATAACTTTATTTATCTTGCACTTTCGGCTTTATCGTTCCCATAAAGCTACATTACACACTGCATGGAAGGCAATATTCGAAATGGCATAATAGAGGCACTTTCAAAAAGAAAAAAGAAAAAAAGTTTCTTGCATTTTAGGGCTGTCAAATTTAGTATATTCACGAAATATGTTTTTATTTATTTACTGAAAAAAATGTAAGTGTGCTACTGCAGGGATACAGAAGAGATGAGAGACCATGTGCTCTTATTCCTAGACAAACAAAGAAACCTCAAAGCCTCTAGAACTGAAGTGAAGAGGAAATGCAGTTCAGCTCCTGTAAGTGTTATCAAACCACACTGACACAATCTCAACTTCATCACCTCCGTTCAAAAATAGCCCATGTCTACACATAACAAGGATGCGACTGAATGGGAAACTTCTTTCGCACATGCAAGACTGTAAGTGAGAAATAAACAGAAAGAGGGGAGAGACTGACGATCAACAGCCCATTAGATGAGATCTGAAGAAGATCAGACGTTCTCTGCTGCCATACTGCTGGCTAACAGACCCTAAGCAAAGTACTAAGCACATGTGACCCTGCAGCACAAAAGCAGTGTTAAGTCGCTGGGGGATATTTGTAGCAGTAGCCAACAATACATTGTATGGGTCAAAATTATAGATTTATCTTTTATGCCAAAAATCATTAGGGTATTAAGTAAAGATCGTGTTCCATGAAGATATTTTGTAAATTTCCTACTGTAAATATATCAAAACTTAATTTTTGATTAGTAATATGCATTGCTAAGGACTTCATTTGGACAACTTTAAAGATTTTTTTGCACCCTCAGATTCCAGATTTTCAAATATTGTCCGATCCTAACAAACCATACATCAATGGAAAGCTTATTTAATCAGATCAAATTGACACTTAAGACTGGTTTTGTGGTCCAGGGTCACACATATGCAGTACATATATAAATATTAATAGCATTAACGAAAAATGATTTATGAGCTACTGACAGACATTATATCTATATTTAAGTTGCTTTAACGCATCCTTCAGAATAATAACAGAGATGACAGAGAGTATATTTGTTTTAATAAACTGATTATATATCAATTCTAAAAAGGCGTTAAGGATGAAACAGTTCAACCTAAATAGTTTTGCATTTGAAGACGCAATGGAGAATATTATTATTGCTGGAATATATATATTTCAGTTCTGCTCACTGCTGCCAAGCGCTGTGGGAGCAGATTACACGTCTCACAGAGAACATATAATTTACATTGCCTCTTTTTGGTGGCAGCTCTTTGAAATCATTAAGTCATAAAGTGTTGTATTTCCACAGTTGGAGCCGAATGGCCCAAACAAATCTTACCAAAATTATTTAATAAACATGCTATTTGCTTCCTTGGCCCATTTGACATGTAGAGCATTTAGCTTATAGTTCAATTCAGTTCACGTTTGTTTGTATAGCGCTTTTCAGAATGCATAATTCTTGCTTTTCACAATTTTGTTGCAAAGCAGCTTTACAGAAAAGGCATGTTTCAATGACACAATGTCATTTGGCCAGTGAATCATGCATTAAATCACAACATTTCCTTGAATCTTTTTGAGCAGCATCAGTTTGTAGAAACACTTTGAAAAGACCCAGACTCATTTGGGATCCATCCTTCTTTAGCAACAAAATAATGTCATCATAATACACAGCTGCAAAATAGTAAAATAAAAATACATTTAAAAAATAAATAAATAAATAAATTTATTACTACTAATAATAATAATACATTATTCTATTATAATAATAAATCTACATCATAAGAATGTTAAATGTATTCAACAGTCAATAAATAAATACATTTATTATTACTACTACTAATAATAAATTATTTATTGCATGTAAACGATTTTGATTTCAAATAAATGCTGTTCTTTTGAACTTAGTATTCATCAAAGAATCCTGAAAAAAAAAAAATAATAATAATAACGTTTTACAGTTTCTAAATAAAATATTAATGGGGAAAATGATAGATAGATAGATAGATAGATAGATAGATAGATAGATAGATAGATAGATAGATAGATAGATAGATATAAATATGTGTATGAAAATATAGCTATCGTCATTTTGTCTCTCTCTTTGCAATACAAAGAGAGGGACAAACAATCTCACTAAGATTTGACCAAATTAAATTTCCACATTTAACTGTATTTGATTTGAGTGCAAAGGGGAATCATTAGATTAGACCCTGCAAGACCACAGTCTATTGCTACTGGGTTACTAATGCCCTTTCTACAAAACAGGGTGCGACAAAGCCACACAAAAGAGTATCATAAGGTCCTCCAAGTCATGGTAACCCAAATTGGAAATCCATGGAAAGAGGCTGTTCAACACAGCTAATGTGGGTTGATTCGTTATCCTCAAACACTCAGCAGCAGATGAGCTTTGAACCCGCAGCAGGAGAGCGGTTCTCGACACTTAGCAGTAGATGAGGACTCATCCCTCAGTGGGACACCAGAACTAAACCCTCAGCGGCAGATGAATACTCAGGGATCTGTCCTAAATTCAGCCCAGTTGGTGCCTCAGTGTGTCAGGAGTTTGAGTCCAGCTTTAACCATGTCAGAGTCAACAGTGTCATGACCCACATCCATCTGCTGATGTTATCAGAGCCCCGGCGGAGAGGAAGGAGCCCAGGGATCCAACTGGGAGCAAGGTGTAAATTCACATCAGCTCAGGAAACCAGGGAAGGTAAGAATGAAGAAGGTGTCTGGTGTTCTTGGTGTGTTCTCTGAATGATAGCAGGAGTGGAGGACTGTTAAGCAGCTAATGAGAACTTAGCCAGCCACAAGCTAACCAGTGACTATCGGTGCGAGCGTTTTTTTTTTTTTTTATGTCTTTAGGCAGAGTGAATGAGGATTATGTATCACAGAACTTGATTGAGTTTATAGAAAAGAACGGATGGCCAGAAATACCTGTTTGGTTTTCTCTGTGTTATGATTGGCACACTCGCTCCTCCTGACACAAAACTGGAAACTTTACATTATTAATTAAAAGTAAACAACCCGCAGACTGTCTGTCAGTATATAACCACCTTTCAAAATATGTCATGTAGTTCAGAGATTAGTCCTTACATTTAATTAAATGTAATGTAAGATGCACTCATATTAAAAATGTGGTCAATACGATAATCTGATCATTTTCACATTGTGGTCAATAACGGACAAATTGCAGATATTAAAGCTCTACACTATTTCATGTAAATTATCAAAAAAACGAAAGACTAAAATTGATTGTTTTATATGAAATTAAGAATCACATTATAATGCAGTGTGTGAAAAATGGACATTTGCATCAGGCAACCGTGAAACTTTTGCAAGTGAATACAAAGCATATCAAGGAAATGTAAAACTTTTGCAAGCGAATGCAATTTTCCTCAGGATTATTTGAGGAAATTATTTTAGTGTTTTATTTTTTTTCCCGCAAGTGAATGCAAAGTTTCTCAAGGGAACCCAAAACAAAAGTTTCACAAAAGGATGCAAAGTTTCACTGGAGAACACAGTTTGCCTTGAGGGAACATAACACTTTTGTGAACAGATGAAAAGTTCCTTGGGGGCATGAAAGTTTTACAAGAGAACACAAAACATTGAATTATTATTATTATTTTTCTGCCATCTCAATAATTTTCCATCACCATGTCCCTTTATAATTATCTAATATCTAAACATCTAAATATCTAAAATAATATCTGCCGATAACCGATATGGTACCGATATGTACCTCTTTAAAAATATTCTCTCCATCAGCTCTAATTATCAAATCAAGTCAAGTCAAGTGATGAGGGGAGGGGGGTTCTCTTCTGGTCAGACAAATGCTATCTAAACATCTAAGTATCACAAATTAATAAACCGCAGGACTGTGGTGTCCATACACTTCTGCTGATCTTCATTAGCTGCATTACAGGGAGTCTGAACATCAGAACTTTCACCATGAGAAATATGAACTGCACGAAGCTGCCGGAGAAACTCAGGCTTTAGGACTGCGGGGCTTTGTGGATGAGAGCATCTGTCTGTACATCCTCTTCCCCGTCCAGGCAGAGGGGATTGTGGGAGATATTCTCACTAGCTCTCTGCGGTGTTTAAACAGATGGGCCCTCCAGCTCCAAGAGTTACACACTCTCGCTCTCTGTCTAACACAGATACACATGCGCACACCACCTAGCCCTGGCAGGGAGGAGAGGAAAGGATGCCCTCAGAAATACATGAGATGCACTGGAAGGTGAGATAAGAAAGAGCGAGTCAGAGAGAAAGTGGATGGAGACCAGTGCACTAGATCAGCTCCTGCTCCTTTCTGCATTAAGTTCAGTGTTGTTGGATAATGCAGTTGGGTAAACATGATGTCCCCTGGCTACCCTCACATGCTCTCTGAGAGCCAATAAACTTCAGACACCTCTTTTACCCGTGTTCTCTGACTCAGCAGCTCATTGGATTCATAATAGCGCTACATGCACGCATTTGTGTGTTGGGAATAATGTCGGTGCTCTGATTAGAAGGAGGATCTGAAACTCTGTTGGCTTGACAGGCTGCTTGTAGAATTGCAGTTGTGCGCATTCGGCTCTCACCACACCTGAATGATTACGGTGAGGTTGCTTTAAACACACACACACACACACACACACACACACACACAGACACACACACACACACACACACACACACACAAACACACACACACACACACACACACACACACACACGTTCTTTGAGAAGCGGCCTCTTTCTTCGTTCTCTCATCTAACACAACCATGGCCAAAAAATAAAATGCATGCAGTTATAAACTCAGATAAGTGGACCGAGGCTATTAGAGGGAAGAGCTCATCATCAGCATCATCATCATCATCATCATCATCATGACCATCATCAACACCATCATCATCATTATTCTTATTATTAGTATTATTATTCTTATTATTAAGTGTTTATTATATAACCAGATATATTACACCTTAAAAATAAAATATATAATTTATTTTACTGTTTAAGAATAATATAAACAATTATAGTATAATTTTATTAATATTTTATTTGATCTTTATTTACTATACTTCAGGTTTTCATTATAGTTTTAGATTTTTATATATAGTGTTAGATTTGTATTACTTTTCTTAAGTGTTTTTGTCAAATTCTGTTACCAAAATAAAAAAATGCTCTGGGTAATATATATATCAGATTACCATTTAGTATTATTTTATTTTTATTTCAATTTTTGTTCAGTTTTAGCTTTTAATTTTATTTATCTATTTATTTTGTTTCCACTTTGTATTTTTAGTGTTTTAACTTAAGCTAAATTAAAATGAGAAATGTTGGTAATAGCAATGTCAACTATTTGGAATAATATTTATATTGTCTAAGATTAGATTTATCTAAGATATTAACTAACACACACACACACACATATACAGTATATATATATATATATATAGAGAGAGAGAGAGAGATGATAGATAGATAGATAGATAGATAGCTAGATAGATAGATAGATCGATCGATCGATAGATAGATAGATAGCTAGATAGATAGATAGATCGATCGATCGATAGATAGATAGATAGCTAGATAGATAGATAGATCGATCGATCGATAGATAGATAGATAGCTAGATAGATAGATAGATGGATAGATAGATAGATAGATAGATCGATCGATACATAGATAGATAGATAGATAGATACAGTGTTTGACTGTAAGTTTGCATAACCGATTATCAAATTTTCTTTTTTTTCTTTTTTTTATGTGGTATGTGTGTCAGACGGTACAGAAACTCAAATCGCAATCAAACGAGTAAAGCGAGATATCTGTCAGACTGTACTGTCAGACTGGAGCGCTGAACAGCGAGGAGTCCTCCTACTCAATCCTGTCAATTGTGATCTTTAGGGTTGTTGTCATGGCGAGGCTCAGCCACTCTCGTCACAAGATTCCGTGACATCGCGGCGTCATCTTGCAGCACTGGCCAATCAGAAGCCGGCGAGTGTGAATGCCGGGATGAGGAGGATCCACCAGCAGGACCATCGAGGAGCAGATGGCTGAGGCGTCTGGGAGCTGAGAGCAATCTCTTCTGTTCTTCCCCTCTCAATCCGTTTCTCTCTCCTTCTCTCTCTTTAGTCTTGTCTACTACAGCGTGAGCTTCAACTTTTTTTCTAAACATATGGGCATGATATTCTTATTCAAATGCAATATGTGTAACACAAGTTCTTCATTAAGGGGTTGAACCCCGCCAGCCACACAAGCCCAGTGCTTTTGGAGCATATAAATCTACAGATAAAATAGCGTTTAAAATCTGCTACACTGGAAATAGATAATGAGATGACTTCTCTGATCTAGATGAAGGACATTTGTAAACAGAAGTGTCATGCCTGTTCAAATGGAGCTGCTTGATCGGATGGATTTTGAATGAAACTTACAAACAAATTGCTCAAAATTCATTACTTTTTTCCATACAATGAGAGTGCATTCACTGGCTTTTAAGTTCATTTGGAATCTTCAAATAAATAATAGCATGCCTGCATGAATGAATGAATGAATGAATGAATGAACGAACGAGCAAACAAACACATTCACTGGTTGTCAAGTGATTCTGAAATAATAAATGCATAAAAAAATAAATGCAAGCAAGAACAAACAAATACATAAATAAATAACCATCAAGCCCCCTGAATGTACAATATCAAATTCAGATTCTTATCATTTATATTGTTTTATGTAATTTAGATTTTTTTACAAATCCTCAGGTTACTTTACATACTTAAGTAATAAATGTACAAGTAATTATGTTTTATCTTTATTAAAAAATATAAAAATAAAAACATATTTTTTTATCTTTATTAATTTCACATCCCATTTCACAACACACACTTCATATCTTAAAATAAATAAATAAATACAAAGAGGAGAAAAACACTCATAGTGGATAAAAAGACTTCAAAACATTTGAATTCTTTCCCTGATGTTATAACAGAAGAAAATAGAAGGGGGTGAAAACAAAAGAAAAGCAAGGGGAAGAGAATATGAACGGTAGGGAAAAAGTCTGCACTTCTTTTAATAAACATCCCAGCGCTCCCAGAACCAAACAAACTGGATGATGTATTTGAAAACAAAGCATCAGTGTATAAGTAAATAGAAAAGATATAGACATATTAAAAAATTAAATAAAAAATATAAAAACCTACATAAACACACATATTGCTACATTTTTTGCTTTGTTTTATGTTGTTTTAATCAAGTTGCATATATAAATAAAAGATATATTGTTGACTTAAATGGTTGCTTCATATAATAACAAAATAAAAAAAAGTTATCGTGTATATATATATTATTAACATATGTACATATACCAAATTTTATATGGGGATTTTTACAAATATCTAATTAAATGTCATTTTCATCTACCAAGAGAATGTTTGTAAAAATGATATAGTGCCTTACAGGTAATATATATGGCAATTTTACTCTTGATATAGAGCAATATATGTCATATAATCTATCTATCTATCTATCTATCTATCTATCTATCTATCTATCTATCTATCTATCTATCTATTTATTTATTTTTGTTTGTTTGTTTGTTTGTATGGGAAGGACTGCAACTAACACATAAAGAAAAACAAACAAACAAGCTCCTGTTAGTACAATATCAGATTCATATTTTTATTTTGTTATATTGACTAAATAAATCCTCAAACTCTTACTTTAAAGATTTTAATCCCAAAACGTAGAATGTATTAGTATTAGTAGTAGTACTTTACCATTTCTTTATTACTTTCACGTACAATTCCACAACACATGCTTCACATATTAAAAATAGAGTAAAAACCTCACAGTGGATAAAAAAATATTTCAAAGATTTAACTGTTGTTGCAATTCTCTTGATTTTGAATGTTCACTAAACGTGATGCTGTGAACACCAAAAAGTGCTGTGAGACAAACACATAACAGACTACGGCTGCAAAACACACTTTATTGTTATTTATGTTTTGTTTTTATTTTCCTCACTGAAAAAAACCCAAGCGGTCACTGTTGTCAGTGATAAAGCATCCATCATAAACCCAACAATGTGAAATCCCCATTCCAAGCATGCATCATTCTTATTATGCAATATGTAGAGCGGAGGAAAAAACTAAACAAGCGATTATATGTAGGCATTATGAGGTCCGTTTCCCACTGAGGCGAGACTAGAGAAACTTTGTGAGCACGTGCTCAGGTTTTAATCACCAAAGCCATAATTGTAACACTCAACAAAACAAACGACAGCCATTAGGTACAGTCTTCATGGAGCTGCATGCATGAAAAGAATGACTGTGGTCTCTGTCTAGAAGCCCTGAAGACACACAGAGGCTATCTTGCTTTCCCAGACACTAACGGCTGATTCATCGAATTATCCTTCTTGCTCAGTAACTGAGGCTGCCCTGCCAGCTCGATCCCCATTCCTCACAACTGAATAAATTAATTTCTAAACAGGGTGAGAGAGAGCGCATAAGAGCGGGAGCTGGGGTGGAAGGTCGCAATAATCCAATGTAAATGGAGCCTGTTGCCACTGGCGGAGGTAAAAGAGATGATGGATACAGAGAGATGCCGCAAGAAGAGGCAGAGGCGGAAACGCATATACACAGGCCATCACAATGAGAGCGTGACATGATTCCATTAGGATCCAATTCGGATGCATTTATCTTTGTTTGTCCAATTCCTAATGACCGCTGCACCTCGACGGTGCCTGTCCCCATCCTCACTCTCCTGCACACAGCTGGCACCACTGGATGCCCTGAAGCACCTGCTGCTCGTCAATGAGGGCATCCAGCCACAGACAGAGCTGCCAAATGCCATCAGCCCGACTGACCGAAGCTTAAACATCCTCCTGCCACCATGAGTCTGGTCCAGAACTGCCTCTTACAGCCCAAACACACAACCAATGTATATCAGTGTCTTTAACTACATGTGTCAGCTCCAATATACATTGGTGTATTCTGAAGTTTTTTTTTTTTTTTTATATATATATATATATATATATATAAGGATGCATTAAATTGATCAAAAGTGATTTCTGTTTCAAATAAATGCTGTTCTTTTGAACTTTCTGTTCATCAAAGAATTCTGGAAAATAAATGATCAGTTTTCACACAAATATTGTGCAGCACAACTGTTTTCAGCATTGATAATAATCAGAAATGTTCCTCGAGCAGCAGATCAGCATATTATACTGATTTCTGAAGATCATGTGACACTGAAGACTGGAGGAATGATGCTGAAAATACAGCTGCACATCACTGCAATCGATTACTTTTTAAAATATATTAAAATGTAAAACAGTTCTTTTAAATTGCATTGCAATTATATTTCACTTAAAAAAAAAAAAAAAAAAAAAAACCTTACCAACCCCAAACTTTTTAACAGAAATATACAATAGATTTATGGTTGAGTGAATAAAAACTATACATTTTAAAAAATATATTTTAGCACTGCAATTACTGTATGGTGAGTGTGACATCAACAACAACAAAAAAGCTAAATTACAATATATATAAATAAATAAATAATAATACTTAGTACAATTATTAGTAAATAAAATAAGTACAATTATTAAACTAAAAAGTACAATTATTTTAAAAATAAAAATTAAAGCTACAAAAAATTAAAAAAGTAAAGTTTTTTACAAACAAACTAACTAACTGGATGGATGGATGGATGAATGGCTAGATGATACACACACACATGCACACACACACACACACACACACACACACACACACACACACACACACACACACTTTTCTCCCCAATAAAAATTAAAGCTACAAAAAATTAAAAAAGTAAAGTTTTTTACAAACAAACTAACTAACTGGATGGATGGATGGATGAATGGCTAGATGATACACACACACATGCACACACACACACACACACACACACACACACACACACACACACACACTTTTCTCCCGGCAACAGAATGCTTTTCCATTGATAATGAGATGGGGCGTCAGTCATAACCCCATCGTTTTGATTAAGAGCCAGTGCAAATATTTATTCCACATCAGCAAAAACACATTCAGTTTTTCCTGATTTGCTTTACAAATACTGAAAATGAGGCCAAATTCCGCCCACCTAACATCTGTTTCTCACTGTGCCATTTTCCGAGCTGACCTGATCTGATCCAAGACCCAACATCTACACAAAAGTCTGGATACATTTACACTTCGCACGGATAATCTCACTTCCAGGGTTCAAGATCAGTATCCCTGTGTGAAGGAGGATCTCTAGGGAATCCAAATTCAGATGGCACCGTTTTCTCTCTGTTACCATCAAATCGATTTGAGCCACCACAGATACGCCGGAGAGTCAAAGGGTCACGGGCATCCCTTGACTTCCCGTATGGCCATTTAGTACTTTTAAAAATGCTAACTCTGCTCAGATACAAGAACCAGACTGAGCAAAATAGCCAGAGACCAGATAAGTTCAGTCAATGACAGCACATTTGAGACTTCCCATCTTCCCATTGAGAGTGATAGTTTATGGATGTCTGAGAGATTCTAGGTTTCTCATGGGGATGAAACGGTTACCAGATTGAAGGTAAACTATGATAAAATGTGCATATGATGAAACATATGATGAAATGTGTTTCATATTTTAATTATCATTAACACCGTATATGATTTGAAAAGTTCACAGTAATGGCATTTGCTTCCCATCTTCCTTCTGTGTAATGCCTAATAAAGTAGTATTTATAAGCACAGCTGCTTTGTTCACAGTGGTTACCGTGGAAACAGCTCGATTTCTGCTGTTACATAAGCGCCACCTGCTGGTAGACAGTAGATTAAAATTTTTCATTCAGCCTGTCTGCTGTTTTTGTTCAGACCAATGCAAACATTGGTAACCAAATTGTTGATAGAAAACAAGCTAATTTGGAGTCTAGAAATCTCAACACTTCGGATAATAATGTAGAATTATGCCTATAATTTATCATTTTGACGCATCCTTTTCTTAAAAAGATTAAAAATAAGTAAAGGCTGAAGTGTGAGTTTTTTATTTTTTATATATATTTTTTTCTTTGTCAAAACTTTATTTGAGCATGTAGTTTAAAAATCTGCCATCATTTTTTATGTTATTATTTTGTATTATTTAAGTTTATGCAAACACAAAGTGTATTGAGCTGCTAATATTATTTGTTGTTTCTTGGTGAAACGATTGTGTGTATATGAATACCTTTTGAACATTTCCAGCACATTTTAATAATACCATGATAATACTGATAACCCTGATCATTTTGGTCACTATAATCGTGATATGAAATTTTCATACAGTTTCATCTCATTACCCATTACTTGAATTTAGTTTTCGAGCTGATTTTCAGCTGTATTGAACACCATTGAAGTATGTGGACACCTTCTAATTAACAAACATGACTTATTCTATTATACCCATTACAAACAGCTACTTAAAATTAAGTGAACAGCCATGAATCTCAGTAGGCAAATTATTTTTGTAGAATTGAGATGAGTGGAGCCCAGTGTTGAGAAATGGTGATTGTTCTTCATTCATCAGCTCTCGAGAGTTGGAGAGACAAAAGTGTGAGATAAATGACAGGCTTTCCTCGGCTTTAGAGTCGAAGTGGTCCCGAATTACAGGGGGGTAATTTTTGTGTTGGCCGCTGTATGTTCTAGCTGTGTAATTGGCATACGTTGGTGCTAATGGTGGAGTTACCATGTTCAGGAGAGACTAAATTACCATTCATTACAATGGAATAACACAAACAGAGAGTAAAGCTCCACAGTTTTCTACAATAAGTACTGGGCAAACTGGTAAAATTGGGTGTAATTACAAAGAATGTTTAATAATTCTCAATTAATTCCCATGATACTGTAATCACTCTTATGCTCACATAAAAGAATTTACATATAAATTAAGGCTATAAATTTAACAGGTTAATTTAGTGTTATTAATTATGTATTAAAAATAAAGCATTCCAAAATTAATGCAATTAATCATGTCTCCCTGACTCGTGCAAAGTCATGGGATTAATGGAACAGAACGCAGGCATGTTTCTAAAAATAAAATTGTTTTAAACTTGACACAATATTTCGAAAATGCAAAGATATTCATCTGCAGTTTGGGGTTTTAATATTTTATGTATTCATTCATTTATTTTTCAAAATAATTTAAAAAACTTTTCTTCAGAAAGGATGCATTAAATTGACTATAAACACATTTATAATGTTACAAAAGAAAGATATTATAATGATTCTTGAAAGATCATGTGACACTGAAGAAAAAATCAGCTTTGCATCACAAATGAATTACATATATATATATATATATACCTGTAGAAAATAGCTATTCTAATTTGTGGGGGGAAAAATCATAATTATACTGTTTTTACTGCATTTTTGATCAAATAAATGCAACCTTAGTAAGTAATAAGATTATTTTTTTTATGTTTTTGAAAAAAAAAGTATAACCAACCTCAACAATTTGAATGTTAGTGTACGTAAACTAACAACTAAATATAATTAAATATACGGCTGCCAAATCTACCTGCTGCAGGTCAGTGATGGGCTTATGTTCAATGATGGAAATAAATGGAACTAAACACTGTTTTTGTATTTGTATCATCTATTCTATTGCAACTGAAAGGACAGGAGGGGGGAAAAAATACTAATACTGATAACAAAATGCAACTAACCAAATACTCACATATTTAGGATAGTCAAATAAATTGCCTTAGAAAATGGAGTGGAAAATGCTTCTAATATCATGTTTTGAGGGGGCATTTCACCAAAAAGGTTAATTTGGTCAGCATTTAACTGACACAAAGAAAATATTTTTATAAATTTTGAGAATTGTATTTATTTTACTTGTTTGTTTGTTTTAGTCAATTCTCATCAAAAATGATTGGTTACCAACATTTTTTTTTTTCAAAATATTTTCTTTTGTGTTGCAAAGAATTAAGAAAGTCATTCAAGTTAGTAACGACATAAGCGTAAATTATGCCAGTTTTCATTTTTATTTCATTTTTGGGAGATCTATCACTAAATATTTGCAGATTTATAACTATTTTCCAATTGGGTAGAAAAAAATATGTATAGTAAACGTAAAAAGTCTTAAACACAGAACAGTTAATACAGTATATTAACACTAAAGGGCCATTCCACAGAAGCTATCTTTCTGATGCACTTAGTTTTATTTCTCATTAACTCTTTCCCCGCCAAAGACGAGTTTTTACGGCTTTTCGTGTTTTCCCTGTTATACACTCGGAGCGCTATTACACATCTTCTGCTCGAGTACAAAACCTCCCGAAACAAAAACACACGTGTACATACGTGTCTCTTATGTAAACAGATGCATATGAAAAATTATGCGATCATCAGCATATAAATGAAATCTGCATAATGTTACAGAGTAAAATGTTGCTCTAGTAAGTGATGTCTGTGCAAGCTTTGGAGGTGTTGATGGAAGCGATTTACTGGATTTATGCTTTGATAATCGTACTGAATATTACCCAGATGCAGTTTTTGATAAAAATGTGATTTTCTCACCTTTTTGCTCAAAATTATGCATTTTTATGAAACCTACCTATATTCAAGTGTTGATAAAAAAAGAATGCTTTAAGCTAGAATAAAACTGATTTTTTTGTTTAAAAAATCTTTATTTTGGTGTATTGCATATTCAAATATTCATACAGCAAAATATTCTGGAGGCCATCAAATTTTTGTGAAAATCATCAAAATCGCTGGTGGTGGCTGGCAACTTTTTTCAAAAATACTGGCGGGGAAAGAGTTAATATAGTTAAAAGTATCAAAGGTTCTCGCAAATGCATGCTGCAATTCACTATCGCATGCAACAAAGTGCACTAATATATTATACATGGGTTTCAGAGCATTTGCATTTATGAATACGTTTTAATCCAAAGCAACTTAATGCATTGCATTCAGTTTGTGCAATCAAACACATGACCTTGGCATCGCTAGCACGATTGCTGTTAATATCAGACAAATAAACCGATCGTTCTATATCTGTAATTGAATGCACAAACAAACACGGGGTCATTTGCATTTGTGCGCTGCATCAAAACTGTTTAATTTTTAATAACTCTTAATGACGCTGATTCACAATAGTGGTTTGAACAGTTAACACGCTCAACAATCTCGACTTTCAAAAAGAACTAGAAACTCTTAATAAGTGCTCGCTGCACACAAACATGCCAAGAATGAAAACAGCCCAAACACATCCCCTAAACGAACCATTTTTCTCTTATAATTAAAAACATGTTTTAATATTTAATTTGCCATAAAAGCAAATATCAAGCTGCCTAATGTTTGTGCACAGCTGTCTGATTCTGATCTATTGTGCAACACACCAGGAATCTCAAACTTCTGCTCATGAGAGGTGAACAGAATCATTTAGCACCGAACTCAAGTATTAATGTTACACCTGTGGTTTGTTCGAATGAGAAAGAGATCTGCAGTCTGTTTTCTTTGTCAACTGAAGCTTGTATTGATTACAATGCAGTATTTGCAGAGTATTTCAGACTTTAGTTGGTATCAAGATGAAACACTCTCATCTCCAGGAGAGGGTTTCCATTAGAGTCAGAGCTCTTCCACGCTTTTGCTCTCGCTCTTTCTGTGCGGATGCATCTTTTGTACCATCTCCTTGATACAAGCCTTCAGCAGGCCTTTCATTTTGCATTAAATTATAGTAAGACCTAGACAACAGAATAAAGAGAAAGAGAGAGGCGAGAGAACACAATCGAGGAACAAACGGAAAGCGGCTCTGTGTTGAGGCTGGGTTTGGTCAGTATATTTTGACGGCTGAATTATGTACCGTTTATGTCAGGACTCCAGTGTCGCTTTTGCGTTTGCTGCTTGATTCCAGCGACTGATATCAGACGACTGCCAACGGAGAGATCAGATGAGTTCAGACTACTGCCGAGAGAGACCAGTAATCAAATACAACAGATCAAACTCAATAAGTCCCACAGAAGAGTTATGAAATTATAGAAATGTGGATTTTTTTTATTTTTTTACTTTTTATTCATCAAAGAATCCTGAAAAAAGTATCACATGTTCCAATAAATAAATAAATACAAATAAAAAATTAAGCATGCACAACTGTTTTCAATGTTGATAATAAATCAGCATATTAGAATGATTTCTGAAGCATCATGTGACACTGAAGACTGGAGTAATGGCTGATAAAAAAAATCAGCTTTGCATCACAGCAATAAATTATATTTTTTAATTTATAAAAATGGAAATCTGTTATTTTAAATTGCAATAATTTAAACAAAAGCAGTGTTAAGTCGCTGGGGGATATTTGTAGCAATAGCCAAAAATACATTGTATGGGTCACAATTATCGATTTTTCTTTTATGCCAAAAATCATTAGGGTATTAAGTAAAGATCGTGTTCCATGAAGATATTTTGTAAATTTCCTACTGTAAATATATCAAAACTTAATTTTTGATTAGTAATATGCATTGCTAAGAACTTCATTTGGACAACTTTAAAGATTTTTTTGCACCCTCAGATTCCAGATTTTCAAATAGTTGTATCTCAGCCAAATATTGTGCGATCCTAACAAACCATACATCAATGGAAAGCTTATTTATTCAGCTTTCAGATTATGTATACATCTCAATTTCAATAAATTGACCCTTATGACTGGTTTTGTGGTCCAGGGTCACACACACACACATATATATATATACAGTATATACACACAGTATGTCAACTGCAAGAAAAGGGGAACAGTCCAAAACCCAGAAAACACTTAATATATTTAGCTGTATGAAAAAAAATATATAAAAAATTGTTAGAAACCAAGTGTAACTTTACTCTTAAAAAAAGATAAAATAAACAAACCAATAAATAAACAACAAAAAAGGAAATGTAATAGGCAAGGTAAGTTTATTTATATAGCACATTTCATACACAATGGTAATTCAAAGTGCTTTACATGAAAGAAAAGAAAATAATAATAATGAAATAATCACAACAACAAAACAAGGAATTAAAAAAACAGTAGTTTGAGATCCGTCCAACTGGGTGGTCATAGCGGTATGTGTTTATGAGAGATTTCATGACAGAGAGCAGGAGATACACCAGCGTGTTGACCTCCTGGAGTGATCCTGTCCGTTCGCCAACAGTTTATAATCTTCAAAAGAAGAGCTAAGGCCTTGAAAACTGCACACCTTCACTTGCAAACATGCCCTGAAGCTTTCTTTATATTATCAGTATCATAAATGAAAGAGCAGTACCCTGGGACACTTTGATCTATGAATGCACTAAAGTGGAACAACATCAAAGCAATTTGTGCCATGTAAAGTTACACCGTAAAATAAACATCTCATGTAAAGCCTGATGGACATTTATTTGACATTTCCTGTTCATGCTCTTCGTGAAAAAGTACAAGGATCTGTCAGTAGGACTACATTAGATAGAAAAAAATCATCCGACGGGATCCCAGATACTACTGTAAAAGTTTAGAAAATCACAAACCAGCTCATGCATTGCAAAATTAGGCCAATTCCCATTTTACGAATCTAGATCAGATCTTCATCCGAAGTGTGTTTTCAAATGCTCTGATGTGATGAAGATCTAGCATATTCCCAAAATCAATCTCCTGTGGGAGACCATCGGCGCGAATCCAATCGCAGAACATGCATAAGCAATAAATGCTTATAAATAAAGAGAGGCAGACTCTTGAACGCTAGATGACTCGAGGCTGCTGGAGTAGCCGGCGTAAATCTCAAGTGGGACACTCCATCGGAAATGAATCCCAGTGCAGAGAGCTGCCACTGTCTTCTCCAGCATGACACTTTCACTTTAAGTGCTCGTGAAGCCCCATCATACGGTATTGTCCCCGTCCCCTGATATCTACAACGAACTATGTGAAAATGTACAAGTGAGGATTGATTTAAAAATATCTTCTGGTTGAATGGAAAGGACAGGAGGAGAAAAATCATGCTGAATGAGGCCAGTGACAAGGTGGCAGTGGTGGATTGGGATACATGGCTTGACAGAGAGAGAAAAAGGAGGAAAGCAGTGGATTTTGAAGCCTTAGTAACAAGATCAGTAAGAAATTTAGAGATTATTTTTTTCCCTAGTCCATTTAGTAAATAGAGTCAATGGAGACCAATGTTGTTTTGGACAACCGATATTGATTGTCGTGATGGCTGATGCCGATGTATTGGTCAACCAGTATGTTGGACCCTACTGAATTTCATTGCATGGACAAAAACAGTTTTTTTCAAAAACCGGACATTTTCAGGTTCTTGTTTTAGATTATGATTTTAGAACAAATGAGTTTAAAGGGATGGCTCACCTGAAAATAATAATAATTCATTTTTAAAAGTTGTTTATTATTATTATTATTATTATTATTATTATTATTATTATTATTATTATTATTATTATTATTATTATTATTATTATTATTATTATTATTATTATTATTATTATTATTATTATTATTATTATTATTATTATTATTATTATTATTATTATTATTATTATTATTATTAAATACAATGAAAGTCAATGAAGACCAATGTTGTTTTTCACTAGTAGTCAATTTTTTTTTTTTAATTTTCATATTATTTTTTTCTAATTTAGTAAATATTATCTAATATAAATATAAGTTTATTTCAGCAACTGCTATGCATGTTTTTACTATCTTTAAATTAGTGTGATACCATATATATCAGCAAGCATAATGGCATAACCTATTAAAAAAACAAGTAAATACACAAATAAATGCATACTAAATTAATCAATTGTATGGAATAATAAAGTCAAACAGATTATATATCTATATATATATATATATAGATATATAATTTTGCATATTAAGTAAGAAATAAATTCAAATAGATTTGAAAGAACATAAGGGCGAGTACATATTTTGGAAAATAAATGTGCACCAGAATATCTGATGGTGGGTCATGCAACTCGAGCTCATGAAAATTAAGTATTGTAAGAAAGGTAAGTATTGTTTGAACTGGTGATTTGTACGATCGGACTCTTACGAAACTGTTTAAACTGTAAGTTATAAGTCCACCCTTAAATCTGAACCGCAAACTCACCACCGATTCACCAAATCATAAAATATTTATTACTTCTGATGAGACTGTGCTCAAACAGTATACTCTTTCATTTCTTAGTGATTATTTAAAGTAAAGTATTGAATTTCGTTCAGTAGAGTTCAATGTTCTTCCATAAAAGCTGATGTTGTTTATTCAATCTTGACATTATTACTAATTATAAAGGACGACTTGACTTTAGAAGTACCTTTCCACAACTTTTTCAATGACGTAAAACAAAGTGACAAACATCCTTTAAATGACTCAGATCATGAATTATTTTGTTTTGCTATTCATTAGACGTTGCATTAATGCTGAACCAGTGAAAACATGAGTAAAAAATTGCTGTAAATGTCACAGAAGAGGTATATCACAGGAAGGTCACGAGAGATTTTTCAGGCACTTTGCAAATGTGAATAATTTACAAAAACATGTGCAAAACAATAGAATCCAACCTTTTCATATTACTGAAAAAATGTTAGGTTACAGCACAATGCCTTCTTTAAATCTTTTTCATTATAGTCAAAGGACAAGTATGTCTTCATATTTTCACAATGCCTCCTCCATATAAAATGGCATGTTTCATATACATTTTAAGAGAAAACTACTGAGAAGAAGAGAGAGAGCGAACCAGTTCTTCGTTCAAAATGATTTCACCTCCACCACTTTAGAGCCTTTATGTTCACAGCACATTTCATCAGTGTCATAAAGATGATGGGCGAGGCCCGAGGACAAAGGACGGGCATCAAACGCCGAGGCGCCGCGGACAGAGCGTTTCACAGTGTGACCTGAACTCTATAAAAGCAGCCCTCGCCGATCACACACTGAGTCCAGAGAGTTAAGCAGATTGATGGATAGATACATGGGAGAGGAAAACATATTCATGGGGCAAAAGAACTGGTCTTTGGCACAGTAGGCAGAAGCCACGGCAGAAAATGAAGGAATCCATTGAAGAGCGATAAGAAGAGTTCACATCATCTCTCTGAAATTGTTGATTTCGGATATCAATGCATGCGAGGGGTTTGCTGGAATGAAAGCGGCCCAAAACACCACCAAAAACATCATTCTTCCTCTGTCTAATTACACATGAGGGGTTTAACTGAAACAACTGCATCTTTCCACCCTCTAGCACTGTTATTTGGTCGTGGCTACTGTGCCAGCGGCTTAATGTCTGTAATCATGCGGCCGTCCGTATCCATTCATGGCCTCTGTTGTCATGAATGACCTCCAAAACAGAGACTGAGAGAGTGGTTTTTATCAGGAGTCCAATCAGTCTTTCATTGTCAGCCAAACACCATTGAGTTTTCACTCTGCTGGAAAGCTACGAGTCATTCTAGCTGGTCAATGCGCGTGGCTATTAGCTTGTCCGAGCTGGTTAAAGACCACGTGGGTGAAGTTTTCTTTCATGTGTTGAGATATTTGAAATCAGGAAGTTGAGGACTTGTCAAAGGACTTGTCCTTTTCTGTAAAACCGCCATTCTATTGATACAATGCAAAAAATTTTTTTTTTTAACTAGACTAAAATACATACAGAAATAAATAAACTAAACACTAAAACTAAAAACAATCATTCAAATGCTACGAGATAATTTAGGCATCACAATATCAGAATGTAGAGTATAAAAGAGTGGATATTCACTTTGAGATTTTAAGATTACAAACCATCTTGGTCAGTCTTCCTGGACGAGTAGACGGCTGTGGTTAATCAAGGCCCGGCTGCTCCAAAACACCTTGAACTTGCTGATCACCTTATTCCAGCAAGAAACCAAGCCGTTTATATTGGAGCTTGTTAATTCTGCACTGGGGTTGAAGTTGTCCTTCATGCTGCACATAAAACCCTCATCGCTGGCAGGCCACTGACCCCTCTAGCATGTATTTCTTACGTGTATCGGACATGACACATTCACGCAATTACACTACGAATGTCCTTGTTTCAGAGGGCGGTGTGAATTCGAGTCTGGAGTCGTGGGTTTAATCAATTCTCATAACTGCTTTGACTGCAGGCAATTAAGGAGACTTTATACCATCCGACCGACTGAGAGTCCAGGTGAGGGCATGAACGCGCTCGACTCTCTCCCACACGACCTCGCTCAGGAGGAGTCTTTAATACAGAGAGAGAAAGAGAGAGAGGCCATGCACAGGAGACGGGATGCTGGCTAAATTGGGAAGGAGAGTGGCAGAGGAGGCAAAAAGCGAGTGTGAATGATGGAAATGATGGCGGGAGAGGAATACACCATGAGAGCGAGAGAGTAAACAGAGGACGGCGAGAATGAGAGACGGAGCGCTTTGGCTCACACTCCATCACATCCAGTGTGTTGCAGGCTAATGCTGAAAATCCTCGCTGGAATGAGGCTTTGAGCTGCGGCTGCTATTTTTAGCAAGGGGAAGTGTCTGTTTTTGAGTGTGAGTATGCGCGTGTGTCAGAGGAGCGATGTCTGTTGTCTGCTATCCTGCTATGCTGGAGATATGTGTGAAAAGAGGGGTTATGGACCAATTACTCAGAGAGAGCAGAGAGAGAGAGAGAGATGCCAGGAGACAGATGAGCTCTGATCTACAGTAACCCTATCACTGCTGGCCCAATGTTTGTGTTAATACAACAACAGAGGCACTGTCAAGCAGCTGTGAAATATTCATCAAACATCTTATATATCTGCTCAGGTGTGCAGATATGCAAATTTCGGACCCACAGACTCAATCTTTAAATACAGTAAAGTCAGCTATCAATGGACAGGCCTTTACACAATGATATTACACAGCACCTGAAAATAGTCCCAAGCTTGGTAACTTCCAATAAGCCTATTTTCAGGCGCTGCGTAGTATCATTGCGCCTGCTTCACCCACGGTACGGCAGCAAAGTTCCTTGATTATTACGCTGGAATGAGAGTATGGTTCCCAACCTATATCGGCCTAGAAAATCACAACTTTTCATTTTCCGTCGGTCTTAGTACACGATGCAACTACAGAAGAGTCAAGTTTTAAACAGGAAAAATAAAGAAACTCTGGTCATTTTTGAGCGAGATGCTAATGGTCTAATCAGATTCAATGATCTATGCTAAGCTACAGCTAAAAGTGCTTCGAAATCGAGTGGATTCGAAAACGGTGAAACTCAACTGTTTAACTCTAGGGGAGCTGGAAAATGAGCCTATTTTCAAAAATAGTGGAGTGTTCCTTTAAGGAGATCTGAAAGCGCAATGCAACCTATGATCTCTGTCAATTACAATAACAAAAAAGGTCACTTCTCAATCCATATTGTAAGAGCAGAGACTCTGGCGCTGTTATATTTGTGTCAAACAGGCAAAGCCCAAAATACATTTCTCCATCACAGTATATTTTATATCCTGTAGTGACACGAATGAGTTTACCATTAAACAAGCCATTTAAAGCACACTGTTATGAAATAAACTCCAAATGGTATTGACTAGGATCTGTTATAAACTAAGATCAGACGGTCTCTAATGCAATACATATTTCAGACGACACTAAAGCTTGCTGATATGATGCTATCAAACTCCAATCCGCAAAGCCTTCTGCGTTCAATCTTGCTCTTTCTCTCTAGCTCAGACTCTCTCGTGCCAGCGCTCAATGTCACATTAACAGCTCAGGACCGATGTTGGGTAACTCGTCAAATTACAGCCGCTCTGACGACAGAACGCTGGCTCCACTGGAAGAGCTCGGCTGATTAACGCAGGCTGTCTCGTCATAGACGCTCATCTATGGAAGCCTGTTTCTGCCACTGGATAAAAAAATTAAAATAAAACAAGGTAACTGTGACTTTTTATCTCGCAATTCTGACATTTTTTCTCAGATTTACGAGATTTAAACTCCCATTTGCGAGTGACAAAGTCAGAATTGCTGGATTAAAAGTCACAACTGCAAGAAATAAAGTCAGAAACATGGGATATAAACTCGCAATTCTGACTTGTTTCCTCTGAATCGCAAGATTTAACATTTATATTTAGTCAATTAGCAGACGCTTTTATCCAAAGGGACATATAAATGAGGACAATGGAAGCAATCAAAATCAACAAGAGAGCAATGATATGCAAGTCTCAGTTAGCTTAACGCAGTACACGTAGCAAGGTTGTTGTTTTTTTATTATATAATAAATAAAAAGAAAACAGATAGAATAGAAAAATAATAGAGCAAGCTAGTGTTAGAGGCCTTTAAACTCCTAATTATGAGTTTTAAAGTCAGAATTGCATGACATAAACTTACAAATGCGAGAAATAAACTCAAAAGTGCGAGATATTTAAAGATGCTGACTTATTTCTCACAATTGTGGGTCATAGACTAGCATATTTTTTTTGTGTTATACAGTCAAGTTCTGAAGAAAAAACGTTTTCTTACAATTTATCTCACAATTCAGACTTTATTTCTGTGAATTGTGAGCTCATATCTTGTAATTCTGAGATAAAAGTCAGAATTGCGAGAAAAAAGTCAGAATTGTGAGATAAAAAGTCGCAATTACCTTGTTTTAGTTTGTATTCAGTGGTGGAATTGGGCTTCCATGCACACCTAATCTTAAAGAGAAATATTCCTCCAGCTGAAACAAGATAGAATTAGCCTCAAAGTGTCCTAGTTACAGTAAATGTTCTCCTTTGATGGAGCGAGAGTTTGCGCAGCACAGTGAAGTTTCTCTGGAAAGTAATTCCACCTGCCGAGGCCTGTCGAGGTGAGTGTTTTAGTGTAAGAGATCCGTGGGATGCACATGGCTTCTCTGGGAGTGTCTGGCTGGTAATGATTTCAGCTGGCGCCGTTTGTTGAACAGACACAGGCAAACATCATTTTCCCCATCTCGCTGGGATAGTCAACATCCCGGACTGCGGAGAAAGAGACAGAGCGAGCACAAGCCTTGGTTTCCCTTGAAGGCACACAATTTCTGTTTTGCTGTTCCTTCTAACTATTGCTTTTCCAGTGTGGTAGCTTAAATGTCAGCTTGCATTGGGAGCGATGCAGACAAATGCACATAATGCATGGGCTCCACCTCTGCTTGCTACAACACACCAGACACTTTTCTGTCACCTGCTATTTCGCTCTCGCCGAGCTTCTTTCTAGTTTCCTCCAAATGGTGCTGCAGGATTTTCAGATGTATTCAGTAGCAGCTGTTTTAAAAACGCACGGCAGGTAAATCATCTGCTCCTCCTGTCAGTTTAGACTCTCACAGCTCTCACACATACGAACAGATATCAACCTCAAGGAAAGGAAAGAAGAAAGAAATAGAAAAGAAACGTGCGGTAACACTTAAATACTTAAAGCCTTTAGATACAATGCATTATAAAAGTAGTTTTAATGCAATGCAATTTCGTCTTGTAATGCAACTCAAAAATGCATTGCATGATAATTGTAAATGCAGTTATAATACATTTTAATGCATATCTATTCATTACACATTAAAACAAAACAAAAAATATACTGCATTTGACCTTCAACATATGTTGATTTCAACATATGCTATACATACCTTTATAATGCATTTTACATAAAGGCTTAAAGTGTTACCATATTTACAGAAACATCACAGAACATTTAACATAAATCAAGCTGAAACAATTTCACACTTCACAGGTAACACAATGTTTTTGGAAACAATTGGTGGCGAAACAATCGCCAAGAATTGGCAAGTAACACATTGAATTAAACGTGAAATTTGGAAGGAGATTTTTTTTTTGGGGGGGGTACTTCAATAGCATAATGAAAAATCATTTTTACTATGTAGTGTATGATGATTATTATTATGTTTTACACATACAGTGGTTCTACAATTAATTACACATTTAAGACACACCTTTATATTATAGGCCTTTATATTCATAATACAATTTCTAAGTCTGGGACGAGGGTAAAACAATCAAACCAAGATGGGCAACTGAAAAGTAGCAAATAAAAATGGACATGGTAAAAATCTTACAAGACCATTTTAATGTCACCTTTATTTTCAAAAAGAAAATAAATAAATAAACCTGTTAGTTTGAATAAAAATCAACCCATGGGACATAAAAGTGCTCAAAGCTGAAGAAACACTCATATATTTTTGAAAATGAAATCAAAAGGTAATGTAGCACTGCTGGTCAAACGTTAGCTGAATGTTGATGAACTGCAGCTCTGTGTGAACTTGAGGAGAAATGACACCCACTAAAAACCATCAAAACATCAACTGATTAAAAGTCACAGCAAAAAAAAAACACTCCCAAAAGCGAAGGTAGTTCAGCGAAAACCATCATTCGATACGAATGACACTTTAGATACTCTGCATCTAATGCAATGGCATTCAGGCAGTTTAAGAGTGGTTTTCTATTTAGATGTTGTGTTTGCATGCCAATTGTTTAGTTTGCAATACACAGCAAGTGACTGTACTTGACTGTACTCCACTGTGAACGAGAATCACTCACATTAATGGCTTGTGTTGATGCAGTAATGTGAATATAATGTGTTGATGAAGAAATCTAACGGAAAGATCAATCGTGAAGAACATGGCAGATTGCAGAGCAAAATGCCTGCCTCCTGAAAGCCCAAGAAGACATCACAAAGCTATATTGTCCTCTTGTCGGCTGATCTTGTCCAATGACATACAAACGAACCGAACGGTATCAAATAATTTATCTCGAATCTCAAGAGCAACCAATTAGCTAGCGAGGGCCCTCAACATGTTAAAGATCTGATAGCACGAATGCACTTGCTCTGTCACAGACATTGAGAGACGATAGAAATCTGCTCTTAGATCTTTTTCAGCCTGATAACTGAACAAGATGACCATCTTTCAGGGCTCCCCTCCTTATAATGGGCTCAAGAAACACCCGAGAGAAGCACATCGCCTCGGGCTTTCGCTGCTCTCTCTGAGCTGCTTTCTTCACAATGCAATAGACGGATATGAGTTCTCAGAATCAGGCACACAAACGAGCGAACAGACGGCTGTTAATGTCTGATAATCAGCGCCTGGTTCAGAGACGGGTGTGGTTTTCAAAGGTGGATGTGACTGTTTGATGCTAGAGGCTCCTCTGTTATTCTTTCATTATTAATGCATTCTTTTCTTTATTTATTTATCAATTCCTCCCTCCGCAGCCCAGGCTACACAGTCCCCTTAACATACACATGGTGGATGCCAGACCTTATTAAAGGTGACATCTTTTAAGAAGCCTTCCGAATCTTTAAACCTCATTAGCGATTGCAAATGCAATCTGTTAAGCATAGGAAACGTCTGTTTTCTTCCACTCTGACCTCTGTTAGCACGTCACTGTCACAATATGGTACTGCGATCCATGCCTACTGTTGCATTCTCTACTTTTGAAGTGATATTTAGAGATGGAATCCAATACATAATTAGTAAGATTAAGGATGCTGGAAGCTTTTTAAACACACTTTTGTCCTCCTTGATATTTTTATCGCAGTCGTACAGATACTGATAGACTTCACAACAAATTAGCTGACAGGAGATATAGCTTATAAAATCATCCTGAATAGAGAGATGAAATTGTGTTTATTTCTGGGCTTATTTAGATGTATTAAAGGTAGGGTAGGCAATTTCGGAAAGGCTAGCAATAGCAAGCTAGATCTGAAAGCATAAGATCCCACCCTCCCTGCAAATCACTCTCCAAAGCCACGCCTCCTCCAAAACCGAGCATGTCTGCGTGAACAAGGTGCGAGGAGGTTTGCAAATACATACACTGACAGGCAGGTTTGACAGCCTATCATAATGTTTGGACTGAATAATCTGATTGGTCAAACAGATGATATAAATACATTTAGAACACTTAAAGGGTTAGTTCACCCAAAAATGAAAATTCTGTCATTAATTACTAACCCTCATGTCGTTTCAAACTCGTAAGACCTTCGTTGATCTTCGGAACACAAATTTAGATATTTTTGATGGAATCTGAGAGCTGTCTGACCCTGCATAGACAGCAACGCAACTGAAATGTTCCCAAGTCCAGAGACGTAGCAAGGAGATCAGTAAAATAATCCATGTGACATCAGGGGTTCAACCGCAATTATACGAAGCTACGAGAATGCTGTTTGTGTGCAAAAGAAAAAAATAATAAAAATACTTTATTCAACATTTCGTCTCCTCCGCATCACCCGGTAGCGCCATTTTGGAGAGTATCAGCTGGACGTAAACAGCATATGCTGTTCTGTGTCAGCTGTGCCTTGACCTGTACAATTGATTTCACCATCCACAAATTATTTTGACTTTATCAAACTAGTGTTGTTATAATTAGCAAAAACTAAAATGATTAAATTAACAATATAGTTCACTGAAACAACACTGAAATAAAATATACATTTCAGATGAAACAATGAAAATTAGAAATGTTTCTTGACTAATTATAAGGTACCTCTCTTAAAACCCCTGACTCACTATATAATTTACTCCATCTGAAAACAGACGTTAACTATGTCAGTGCCTTTTATATGAATGTAAATTAACACAATAAAATATTCTGTTTAATTCAGTAAACTAGTAACAAATTCACTGAGACCACTT
The DNA here is from genome assembly GCF_001515645.1 of Sinocyclocheilus grahami. Taxonomy (NCBI): domain Eukaryota; kingdom Metazoa; phylum Chordata; class Actinopteri; order Cypriniformes; family Cyprinidae; genus Sinocyclocheilus; species Sinocyclocheilus grahami. The sequence continues at coordinate 246,901 of NW_015506110.1, read as the reverse complement.
AAAATTAACAATTACAGTATGCATTACTTTAAAAAAGGAATTGGAAGATGAAAAGCACACCCTGAAGAATGAAAATGGACCATTTACTTCAGTTAAGACGATCTAGTGATACAACACCTCTGTGGTTAAAGTCCCCATGAAATCAAAATGAAAGCTATTTGGCTTTTACTATGAATATGTTAGCCTTACGGTTATCTATGAGCTAGTGTGCTTCAAAACAATGACAGAATTCGCATTTGGAAGATATAAGTATTGAAAACTTCCAGTTGCCGGCCGCCCAGAAGGTGGCAGCACTGCCGGATCATCATCTCCAGAAAGGTCTGGCGATCGACATCCAATCGTCGGGGGGGGGGAGCACCGAAGGATACAAGTGGTACCCCACGAGAGGGTTCAGCCTGTTCTTCCGGTGGCTCCACTGGCTGCGAAGTGCCGGTGGAAGGAGGAGCCCTCGGGGATGTGTTTGATGGCCTCAGTCTACTTCTGTACGACGGAGAACTGCTGGGCAAAGTTCTTCACTGCATCGCTGAAGAGGCCGGTCTGGGACACGGGGGCATTTAAAAACTGAGTCTTGTCAGTCTCCCTCATGTCGGCCAGACACAGCCAGAGATGGCGTTCCTGGACCACCATAGTGACATTGCACGGCCCAGAGCACGCACAGTGACCTTCGTCGCTCATAGCGTGAGGTCAGTAGCGGTGCGGAGTTCTTTGAGAACTTCTGGGTTCTCGGAGGTTGGTTCCTCGGAGGGGAATTCCTCACTGTCACCATAAGACCAGTCCGGCTGCTGTCGGGAGGAGCCCTAGATCTAGGCAGAGGCACGGCACCCCGCCCCTTTGCAGGAAACGGAGCCTGGTCTGCAACGGTCATTCTCCGGCAATGGGAACATGACTCATCCGCGAATGCCACCTCAGCGTGTTTAATGCCCAGACATGCGAGGCAGCGATCGTGACCATCACCCGGTGCCAAGTAACGACCGCATCCAGAAACGCACGGGTGGAAAGGCATCTTTAAAAAGATGTGTCTTTAAAAAGACGTCCACCCGTGAATGCTCTTTCAGAGTATGCTCTTTTAGAATTTGCTCTTTTAGTGTGCTGAAGTGCACAGGGGAGATGGCCACCTGCAACTCAAACAGGGGATAGTGCAGCCTGATGTGTGCAACCCGCTCCACATGGGAAGAACCACCACTGCTGAAGCGTCATACCGCCAGCACTAGAGCTTCCTAGAGCGTGCTGAACTCGTTGAGTTTCTCCGAAGCAGTAGTCAGGAGCAGAAGGAAACAATCGCTCGGCTCTGAAGCAAAAAGCTAAATATGCACTGCACCAGCTGCCTACTTATACTCACGCTGTGATCAGTGGCAGCTGGATGCAATAATCGCATACCGATGTGCATTGGCTCATTTAGTTACACTCGAAGTAGATTGGTCTCTCTAAGCGAGATCCCAATTTGTCGGTCATCCGACGTGACGTCGAGAGTGACCGACTGAATGGGAACAGCTAATGTTGTTCATATAAAAAGCCAAATATTATATTATAATATTGATATAAGTGATTCATATGATTAATAAATAAAGATTAAAAATTTAATAAACTGACATCTATAATTAAATTGAAATTTGGCACAGTCTTTATTAATATAAAAAGCAAAATGTATATATTGCCAACAGTGCAGCATTTCACATTGCAACACACTGAGGTTTTTAATGCTTAATCCAGAGATTTCTGTGTCACATGCTCAATCATGATGGGTATGGCATGTATATGTGTTGGTATGTGACACTGTGTGCTCGTGTGACTATAAATAACAGACATTGTGAACAGCAAAGTGAAGGTGTTGTGGCTCCATTTTCTGTCAGATTTGAATCAGGCAGCGTAAACCTGTCTAAACTTCTTCCAAGGATCTGTCTATCAATAATGAACACTAGCACCAGGCACTTGTCGATAATTACACTGATTCAATATGAGCTCCATATTCGATATTGATTAAATATTCATCAAGGATAGCATTTGAAGGGATGTGGAGAGGAAAAATAACATCAAACTGAAGAGCATTACCTCATCACACAAACTCGCCTCAATCCGTCTAATTCACACGCTCATGCATTACGAAGAGGGCACATGTGCATTAGAAAGCAAGTGAGCATGTACACTGGATGGCTCTGCGGCCTGTAAATTGGAGTGACTCTATAAACAGCAGTGTGGGAGGCAGTCGAGCCAGAGATCTCTGGGGAACATGCTACACTGCACAAATGAAACAACATAACATCACGACTCCGCTCAGTGTAGTAGCATCCTAGCGTGATTAATGACGGAGCCGACACAGACCTCCCCAATGCAAAGCTCAGATCCTTCAGATACACAAATGTATATATATACATATATATATATTCAATGCTCAATGTAACTCTAAGCAAAGCCTGTATAAAAGAGGTGGTCCGTTTCATAAATTAATATTGAGCATTATGAATTCCATTCCCATATGCAGCTTTAGTTCCACCCTACAGTTAAAAAAGACCATTTTATTTCCATCTTTACAGCAACTGAAAAAGCTGAGTATTTTAAAACTCTCTAACTTACTTAATTTACTGAATATCGATTAATCCCCTTTAAGTTTAGTTTAAGATTTTTATAATTTGCTTTGCTTTTATATATTTTGGTATTTGTTTATTTATTTATTTTTTTACTTTCCAATGTACGCTGCTTGGATTTAGTGTGGCTGTTTTTAACAATGATAATGTCTGTTTGTTATTTGAAGAGGTTTAATAAAAGTAGTATATAAATATGTATATATACATGGAAAAGGCTGCTCAGTGGCGATATCAATATAACCGCTGAATGAACTGACATATAAGCGCAGCTCAGGACTGCAGGAATTCTTTGCCTCTTTTGTCTGGCTACTCACTACTCATTTCAGCAAATCTCATTCTCCTTTATGAAATCCGGCTACTGTGACTCATGAGGTTTTACTGAAGTCATTCTGCTGATTTCATTTCCCAACGCTCATTTTCAGAGCTGCAGATAGCAGAGTCATGTCATCCTCTTAAAACACAATGGTGCATTACCTGTTCGTCATTAGACACGGCTGATCTGAATCTCTCACCGAAGGCAATCACAGAGCTAAAGATACTTATTACACAGAGAGGGCCTGGCGGAGATTAGGATGTCATACTTCCGTGAACAATGCACACAAGCAGAGCGAGATACCATAGCTGGCGTAAACGTACTTTATATTCATGAACAACAAGAGCTCTGTGTGGTTTCATTGACAGCTCATTCCTAACACTCTAGTGATGGCAGTTTCACAGTCAGAAATATTTTTCCAAAGATTATGAGGTTGTTGCAAGTCACTGTACTTCTGCTCCTCTGTGCTTGAGTGTCATACACAATCAACCTCATCAGCCGTCCATTCAAATGTTTACATATGGCTGATACCATAACTCCACAACTCACAAGGCTAATCTAAACTTAAATACCAAATAAAAAGCAACAACCACAAAGCTGCTTTTTATATTGACATCAGAATCGTCATGAACATATCCTGAAATAAGGAATGTCATCTTGTGGCAAATGACATCAATGTTCTAATTCACACTAACAACATGAACACAAGAAGTATGAATAATATTGAATAATTTACATTTTAATGTATGCCAATAATGCTCCATTAACAAAAACAGTTCCAGTCAAAGCCAAAGAAAACTCAAACATTGCATCTCCAGGCAACATGCAGTACTATTATTTAGTTCCTGAATTAATCTTTTTTTTTTTTTTTTTTACGAATTATTTGAGTGAATAATGCAATGACTCATTAATGCTCCATTAACAAAAACAGTTCCAGTCAAAGCCAAAGAAAACTCAAACATTGCATCTCCAGGCAACATGCAGTACTATTATTTAGTTCCTGAATTAATCTTTTTTTTTTTTTTTTTTACGAATTAGTTGAGTGAATAATGCAATTACTCATTAAAACAGCCATTCGGTTTGTTTCTAAAATAATATTTGTTTTTGAATGAAAAAAAAAAAAAAAAACAGTCGCATGAATGAACAAATTAATCAACAAATGACTTAAAAAGACAATCATTTGTCGCCACCTACTGGCGTATTTATAGATCAACATGTAGAAAGAGTCCCCGAAAACCCACTAATACACCGACAGTGAAAAGTCCCAACAATGTACAAAATGTCCATCTACTTCAGCTTAAAAACTTCAGTTCAGTTGCTGCCTTTTTTATTATAATTAAACGTTCAAGTCACTTCAAATTTTTTTCAATTATATTAAACAGATTATTATGAAAATGAAGTTGAAATTGGTTAAATTATTTTGATGAGCACATTTGGAATGCCGCTCGACATCCAAACTGCAATTTAACAAATGGCCCAGCCCTGTTTACTGTACATCAATAAACTTTAATTTAACCTGCTTACACTGACTGCTGTACAATATTCTTATAAGTTGCTGTATGTAACCAGAATCCCCAATGTGCCAAGCCTGCAGCACAATCAGCAGCGCTGAGAGAAACTGAGCTCTAATTTGCTCTCAAGTAAATGACTGCAGCACCAAAGTATTGAAATGAGACCCTCAGTGGATGTGCAGAAGAAAACACAAAAGCAGAGAATTAGGAAGAAAAGACATAAATAAAACACTCGGAATGCAAAGCAATCAAAACCACTTTGATCAAAACAATGCCATATTTTACCCGCGCTCACTGGCTTTTAAAGACCCCATCGTATTCGCTCAAATGATACAGTTTGATACAGCCTATTGTGAATTACACACCCATAACGCAAAAAGGTTCAGCATTCCCACAGGAGATAACAAGACGTAATGGTATGCTAATGCTACGCGTCTCTCTACTTAGACAGACTCCCCTCTGGTTCAAAATCTGTCGGACCGCAAGTCCTCCGCACCGTTTGTATCCCAAGCGATTCAAAACAAAGTAAAAACAGACAGGAGAAGTTGCGGCTAATGCTTCAGGAATACATGATAGATGCTCCGTCATTTAATATCACCTTGTTGCTCATCAATCACCGCTGACATTTAGCAAGTATCTCCTCCCTTTCCCAGAGAGAAGTCTTTTAGGGTATTACACTGACAGGCAGAGCTCTGTTAATGAGTTTCTAATGGTACTAGATTATACGGTGGATTCCAGGTAAGATTATCCAAGCCTCTATTCACATAATATGAGTCTGATGAAGGCCTCATGCGCTAGCTGTGTCATTGTTCGGACAGGATCATGTTCATAATTTCTTTGGAATATTCTGAGTCATGCAAATGATCTCTGAAGCGATAGGAGAGAATATATAATGACACTGCGTTTGGAGTGAACACTCCTCTCATTTGTTCACCTGCCTTGCTGAATCCCTCAGCGTCTCAGTGACAGACGGACGGGCCTGGAGACGAGGCCCGTGCCACAGAGACCAAATTGGACAGATGGGAGTTGATTCATGGGCAATTATTCCGAATGTGCTGGCAAGGGCATCAGAATTCACGTCAGGAAGCACAATCGCTCGGCTAACATCCGGTGGAACTAACGCTGTGAAGAGGCAAATCGCAGCTATAACTGGAAGAGGCGAGTTACGTACGCTCTTTATCTATGTGTTCATTCAAATCAAAAGGCACGGCTTGATGTGTTGTGTATTTTTAACTCCTGAGCTGCTGACAATTGCTGTTAGCAATCGAATCTTAGATGTAAAGCGTGGATTGAAAGCATCATGGCGGCTGTTAGCTGCTAATGAGGACAAACACAACGTGAGATATGTTGCGCTTGAGACCGATTATTGGCCCTTGTACATTCACCACTGGAAATATAATTGTATATAATAAATATATGCTAAATATGTGCTAGGCAGCATGGCTTAAGATATATATATATTTTCGACATTTTGGACAATAAAACCACATTTGGATTGAAAACAAAAAAAATACAGCATATCTATAATTAAGAATGTTAAGAAAGTGGAGGAACGTTGCAGATGATTTTGTTTGGAACCTTCAGAAAACTTTAACTCGATTTTTCTCAAAATTGACTTTGCTGACTCGGGTTCAAACAGGTGCAGCTCAGTTATTTTTTGGTCGATTTCAACAAATCTAATTTTTTTTTTCTTTTTCTTTTTTTTTACAGGAATTACACTACAATAAATACAAATACTTAAAATATGTTTGGGTTACATGCAAAATGTATTTTTTTAACATTTGGGAAATAAAAATAGATTTACAGTACATGAACATGTTCAAAATGTATAAAAACGGCTCAAAATAAATACAAGTAATTAAAAAGTATTTTACATAAATGTATGGAAAATATTTTTGGGAGGCATTTGTTGTATACAGTGTATGTATATATATATCAAATGCAATTAAATGACAATGTATTGCAGTTTAAATTTTTATTAAATGCAATTAGTGCTTTTGACCCACTTAAGACTTCTTAATAACATCTTTATAAGCAAACTAATATACACACACACACACATACATATATATATATATTGCTTTGCAAAAGTACTTTCTAGAAAACATGTTTCAAGCAAGTATGCATGTTTATTTACACTTGCAGAAATGCTGCCAGTTTCAGAACTCAACCAGCAGCGGACCTGTCTGGATGCGGAGCTGCAAAGGAAAGTTAATGTATTGTTTCCAGAGCAATTAAAACTGCATGATAAAAAGCAGCGGCTGTACAAGGAGCTCATATCTGCATCACATCTAATAGGTTCACGGTGCCGGTGCATTAGCAATCAGAGGGTGACAGGTGTCAGTTCCCATCGGTAGAGCACACCTGAGCCAGATGCTGACTGAGCATGTGCAGGTGCTCCGGGTGTCAGACACACACTGAGGGCCAGATGCTTTCTCTTAAATATGAATGAAATGAGATGAAACGGAGCACATGCCTGTTCATCTGCGTGTGGACGTTTGCACGTGTATGCAGTGTTCGGACCCACTTGTTTTTTCTTTATAATGGGAGGGGGTTCGTGCGCTTGCGCATGCTTCAAAAGAGGGCTTACAATGACTTACAAAGACACATAACAGCTACAAGTGTATGCACTACTTGCTTTATGCAAGCACTATATAGGATAAATCACTATACAGGATTTACCCTATTATACTTTATCGACTCGAATTGATAGGCGAAACAACAAACAGCCACCCACAAATAGTCTATAAACAAAGCATCAGGCTGTCTTTGAGTTCACGTGAACAACGGTTAACGTAAAGTTACTCGTCGTCAGGCTACAGAAGAATACCATAACTCCTCCGTTCAATTATGCCTAAGACATCGAGAGTCACGCAGACCTATAACAACACAGCCACAACACATAATTGCGAATCCAACATGTTAACATGTACTAAACATGAGTGGAATTTGCACTGCAGCGCCCCACACCTTGATGCTCATGACAAGAACAGCATGTATAGTTTATGTTTACTGAAGTTAATTAGGTTTAAATCGCCGTCATGCATGAATGAATTGTATGAATTATTTTTGCAATTTTACACATAATAATCCACGATGATCATATTACACAAAACTGAAATTGCACGTCAAAATAACACATTGTCAGTATTTTTTGAGACCCCCCCAAAATTTCAAAAAATCTGTAAGGAAAATATCTTCGTAACACAGTACTATGTGCCAAGTGCATGTGTGTGTGTGTGTGTGTTTGCAATATAAAATAATAGTTTAGTCTTAATAGTTTTTACAGTAAAATATTATGTCAGTCTTTCTACAGTACCTAAGCTGTGGATGAAATATCTCTGCGTGTGTCCAGAGTCTGAATCTCCAGAGGACAGATCTGGACCGACAGAGACATTTCTCTACCAGATATCACTCTGCCTTCCAATAGCAACTCTATCAAGTGTCATGTGATTTTAATTATTTTAATGCATTAAAGTATATTTTAAATTGAAGTGTTCGTTAAGCACAAGTTAAAGCCCCAGTTGTTCTAGAACAAACCACCACAGATGCTGACTTTTAGATATGAAATCAACAGCACTTTAAAAAAAAAAATTGTCTTAATATATCAGGAATAAATAATCAAGAGCTGTACAAAAACCTGGATTATTTAAATAAAATCATATCTTCAGTGTGACATCTGTTTGACCAATATTTGACATTTTATTTATTGCACAAAAGGTAGTAAATAGGGTTATTATTGTTAACTAAAACTAGTAAAACATTTTTTGTTAATTGAAATTAAATATGATGATGATGATTATTATTATTATTTATGTATTTTTTTTAAATATTAGATAGACTTATTTTAGTTAGTTGCCAAGGAAACATTTCTCATTTTTGTTTAGTCTAAGTTGAAGAACTAAAATTACTAATAAAAAAATATATAAATTTAAAAGCTAATTGAACATAAACAGTAATATTTAAAACATATTAAATAAACTGAAGTATAAAATAAAGGTACTTCCAAATATATAAAACTTATATATATATATATATTCATACTAAAATAACACTGTGGACAAAATAAGGTACATTTATAGGCTGACTTGTCAAACAAGGACACAATTTCTGTTTAATCCTGCTCTAAATGTTTGTTTTCTTTCATTAACATTGTGGATGTTGAATTAATGCTACATATTCATTTATAACTTTCTAAGTAGCAAGCGGGGTCAAAAATGTCCTTATAATACTGTATTTCCCATCATTGCCCAGGTCATTGAACTTTGCCGGTCAAGGATTGTGTGACTAATTATTAAATATGCCCTGCTGCTTAAAATAATGAGGTAAATGTACTTTCAAATATATAAAACGAATATATATATATATATATATATATATATATATATATATTCATACTAAAATAACACTGGTAGTATACAAATACTTGTATGAATTTAATCAAATACTGTAACAGGCAATTTCAACATGTGGACAAAATAAGGTACATTTATAGGCTGAGGACACAATTTCTGTTTAATCCTGCTCTAAATGTTTGTTTTCTTTCATTAACATTGTGGATGTTGAATTAATGCTACATATTCATTTATAACTTTCTAAGTAGCAAGCGGGGTCAAAAATGTCCTTATAATACTGTATTTCCCATCATTGCCCAGGTCATTGAACTTTGCCGGTCAAGGATTGTGTGACTAATTATTAAATATGCCCTGCTGCTTAAAATAATGAGGTTCGGAATGGACAGCAGCCTGAGCGTTTGGTGTGTGTCTCGCGGTTATGCACCAATGATTTCATCGTTATCTGGGTAATTAACTCCAGTGCAGGATGAGTAAAAATGACCAAATACAACCTATACATTGAGTCATTATTGCTGGAATACTGTCGACTCAAAAAAGCAAGCATGTTAACATGCATAACCTCATTAACGTGTCGATATACTTTGACTGCTTGCTCTGCTATTAACTGATTATCGGCTCTGCTTTGACAGCACACGATCTTTAAGCCCCACAGAGACTTATCAGATATAAGGCTTATATTTAATTTGTAAAACTGCATGATACTGAATATGGTCTATAAATAGACGTGTTAGCCATGCTCTGCTCTGCCCTTCCCTTGATTCGCCCACGCTGAATCTCTCATGCGCAAAAAAGCACATAAACGCAGCGTCCATCGCTGGATTAAACACATTAATGCACACGCATAAACAGTTAAAGCGTGCATCTCACATCAATATGCATGCGTGATATGGACGTGTGCATGCGTGAACGCCTCCTCTCGTGCACACACGGCCGTGATGTGGATCTTTGACTGATGCTAATGTGTTGTAATTCAGTGTAATTGAGTGTTGCAGGCAGTGGCCCTCACACTCGGACTTATGTGGACACAAAGTAGAGAGCGAGTCAAACAGACAGCCTTCGGAGGTTAAACAGATGATTGTGCTCTGGATCAAATTGCCTCCCCACAGCATGCAATCAAAAAGCCTGGACATAATTGCATTAGGATGAATTAAATAAGCACAAAACCTTCCTGCGACCCGTCTTGATCTGAACAGTTTTTTTGACCTGCCCTGTTGTGAGAATAATGAGAAAAAGACTGCAGACTAACAGAGGGAAGACAATGAATGCCATTTCTGTTATTACTAGTAGAGGTTGTTTATTTAAATATATACCTCATCTCACAATTATGACTTTATTTCTCAGAATTGCAAGAATAAAAGTTAGAATTGTGAGATAAAATGCCCTCTTTTGACTCCATAGCTCTCAGTACAGAGTGCAGAGAATACCAAATAACTGATAATGAACTATCTGTCGCAGCCCTTCTTTCTTTCTTCTGTCTTTCTTACAGTAGCCTTTGCTGATTAATCCCATATCTGCTGATTTAATCGCATTTGAACCACAACATTAGACCTCAAGGCTGAAAAAGAAAAAGGCAAGGCCATTTTTTTCACGTTTGGCCCGCAGCTGAAATGACAACAGCGGTCATTACCGCGTTACTGAACCCGTCAGTCTACACGCTCTGACACTTTTCTGTGATCCTTGTTTCAAACACAACTTATAATAGAGCTGCGGTTTCACACAACTAAAACCTGCCACGTTCTGATGGTTTTAGAAACCCATTTGTAAAGGCGGTGTTTATGAATATTTCAGTTCTGCGCCATGATTTGTGGATTCGCTGTGCTGAATGTTTCTGAGCACACACACACAGCATGTGCTTATCACCAGAAGAAAGAACGATTTCGCCCACACGTTTGACTCGCTTAGTGGCTTTGATGCACTTCCTATTGGTTGCTTTTCACTTGCAGTCCCGTTTTTGTGTTCTTTTATATCATTCACATAATGAATGCAAGTGATTTTTGCCATATGCTGCTTTGTCTATGTATCTGTTACATTCCCCACATCTGGTCCAGTTTAAATGGTAAAAACAACAACAAGCAAACAAACTAAATTCCAGCACGCAAACAGTAATTGCAAAAACTAGATCCGGTAGACTTGCAAAACATGACCATGGAACAAAACTAATACAATATAGTTCACTCAAGTATGTTAACCAACGATTTGGTAATTACTACTTATATAAGTCTCTCTTCTGCTCACCATGGCTGCATTTATTTGATTTAAAAAATACAGTAAAATCAGTAAAAATTGTAAAATATTTTTACAATTTAAAATCAGTGTTTTCTATGTGAATATATATTCAAATATATTTTATTCTTGTGATGCGCAGCTGTATTTTCAGCATCATTACTCCAGTCTTCAGTGTCACATGATCTTCAGAAATCAGTATAATATGCTGATCTGCTGCTCGAGAAACATTTCTGATTATTATCAATGCTGAAAACAGTTGTGCTGCACAATATTTATTATGGAAACCGTGATACATTTTATTTTTCAAGATTCACAGATGAACAGAAAGTTCAAAAGAACAGCATTTATTTGAAATAGAAATCTTTTGTAACATTATAAATGTCTTTACTGTCACTTTTGATGAATTTAATGCGCTCCTGATGAATAAAAGTATTCATTTCTTAAAACAAATATCAATGTATATATATTCACAATTTGTCATTTGTTATATATTCATAATTTGATAGAAGAATACCGAATGTGAATATCGCAAACGAGAAAAAAAGAACTACATTTCCCATGAATCTTTGCGGCCGGATAGATGTGAGGAAGAGGATTAAAACGAGAGGAGACACATGTGACCTGTAATTTGCGTGATTATAAGTGACTGTGACGGGACTGAATTCACTTTGCTCCTAGCTGTTGAGTTCATGAAAAAGCTGAACGGGAGTTAAAGATGATATCACAGCTTCCCAGATCTATAGCAGAAATGTACCTTGTTTCTCTGTCTGTGTTTGCGACCTTGTCAGCACTGAGGGTTTTTTACTCGTTTCTCGTCTGATGAAGAGCAATAAGGAGCTGTCCCAGAGACGCAGCCAGTGGAGCGGGTGAATAAATACTTCCTGACTGCCTTTATTTTGGCCAGCTCCGCATCTGATAAACGCTTTCTTGGAAAAACGTCAGTATTATTTCGTTCCTGCTCCTGTGTCGCTCCCACACCTCAACAAACGTGCCAACATGTTGCATTGCTTTTATTAGACTGCGGCTCCAATGCTAACGATCAGAAACAGACTATAAATCCTGAGGTTAATTTCTTACATTTCCCTAGTGAGTCATTTTTAAGGTGAGGTGTGTAATTTCTGCTACATGAGCGTCGCCAAAAACATAAATGTTTCCGGAACACTCTGCCATAGGTCAAACAGACAGAAATCGCCGCCCCAAACTCACAAGACTGGCCATTTCCAGCCATTTCTGTTTAGACAGTTGTCACTGCATATTAATCTGGGATCGAAGGCAGAATTTGAACAAAAAATACACAAATCACCTGCAAAGATGCAAATTTTAGTTGTGATTTATAGTGGGAGAGATTTATTTATTATAAATATATATATATTTTTTTTTTTTTCTGTTCAGTTACTGTTGTTGTTTTGTGAAAATAATTGCATTCAGTTTATTTTTTGCTTATTTTCCTTTCATATAAAGGATTTAAGCCAACATTGTTACAAATATGCATTATGACCAGAAAGCTATAATGCAATACAAACCAAAATTGTCTGATTGATTGATTGATTGATTATTATTATTATTATTATTATTTATTTATTTAATGCAATGCAATCTCTTAAAATAGTTATGCTAAATCTCAAATGTAATTATTTTATCCAGGAGCAAACCTAAGTGGACATTATTTTGATTTTTTTTTATGGAATTTGTTACAAGTATGCATTATGATCAGAAATATGTAATGCATTAAAAAAAAAAAAAACTTTTTATTCATTGATGTATGTATGTATGCTTTTGTTTGTTTGTTTTTTACAATGTGCAGGAACAAATCTATTTTATGAGCTTTTCAATAATAAGTGGAAATATGTTTTTCTCATTGTCTTTTAAAAAGGATTTAAGAATTTAAGTCAACTTTGGTATAAATATGCATTATGGTTAGATAGTTAGACATACAAACAGACTTACTTTATGTATGTATGTATGTATATATATATATATGTATTGTTTCTTTTAAATATTTTGCTATAGTTACACTAAATAAAAAAAAATGGATGTAGTACAATTGAGCCATTCCTGATTGATATACAGGTAATTTAGCAGCAGTCGTATGTAACCCTGTAGATGCCATATTAGTTAGTCTTAAGTGGACATTATTTTGATTTTTTTTAATGGAATTTGTTACAAGTATGCATTATGATCAGAAATATGTAATGCATTAAAAAAAAAAAAACTTTTTATTTATTGATGTATGTATGTATGCTTTTGTTTGTTTGTTTTTTACAATGTGCAGGAACAAATCTATTTTATGAGCTTTTCAATAATAAGTGGAAATATGTTTTTCTCATTGTCTTTTAAAAAGGATTTAAGAATTTAAGTCAACTTTGTAATAAATATGCATTATGGTTAGACAGTTAGACATACAAACAGACTTACTTTATGTATGTATGTATGTATATATATATATATATGTATTGTTTCTTTTAAATATTTTGCTATAGTTACACTAAATAAAAAAAAATGGATGTAGTACAATTGAGCCATTCCTGATTGATATACAGGTAATTTAGCAGCAGTCGTATGTAACCCTGTAGATGCCATATTAGTTAGTCAGGAATTCATATAGATAAAAGTACCATTTCCTCGTCTAACCTTTATGCTACAAAATAAAAAAACTGACTTTGCGAACCTTGTATGCACCTCTCCACTGTAGCTTTCTCTGATTATTCCTCACAAGCCTTTGATGGTAGTCCGCGGAGTCTACCGCGAGAGCACTGGGACCGAGGGAGCTCGCTGTTCTCCGGCAAACTATAGCGCTCCTTATGCTCATGAGGAGAGCGGAGATCCAGAAACGGCTCTTTGAGGAACCAAGGGAAGGAGAAAAGGGGGTCAGATCAAAACCTAGATAGAGAGAAAGCCATATGCTGAATAAAGCAATCATCAAAATGCATGCAGGATCCTTCAGGGACAATCAACACGAGAGGACAAAACCGCAACGCCAGGCTGCAGTGAGCGCGGATCCCTCCTCCTTTATCCTTTTACCTCTTGTCGCTCTAAAAACGCCAAGCCTCGGGCTAGAAAGTGCTGTGATTCATTCTTTTCAGGGTGGAGAGCATGTTTGTTTGATGCAGTAACATAATCACAGTATGACAGCAATTTTGTTTGCAACACTTGTACGACAACAACATTTGAGCAGAGTGCTGCCATGATGAAAGCATTTGAAGTAGTTTTATATGAAGGAATTACTCCGCAAACTGCTGATTTTGAAGTTTAAACTTGTTCTTTTCCCCCTTCAGATGAGAGTTACAGACCAGCTGAAGCTGTAGAAACTGCTGCTGATGATTGCAAAGGTGAGCTCAATCAGGGGTTTGATGGCTGAAGGGAAAGTCGACCACCCAAACCCGAGGCAGAAAAGCCTCCCGTGAAATAATCCTTTTAGGTTTCTCCCGAGAACAGCCGATGCCATCGAACCCAACACTACTGCGCCCTTTGAAGCCGTTCTCCCCTCGAAGAACGACAAAACTCATTTTTTGTCCTTTGTTAGAAACAACTTGCCCACCTCAACCTACTTTGACACTCGACTCTTTCTGCCTCTGCTCCTGCTATTAGATCTAAATTGATTATTTGTGCTTTGAATTCAAATCACGTATTACCATCCACAATTTACAGAATTTAAACTGAATATAGTCTGGAGTTAGTTAAGCGCTCAAGGCGATCTCAAGAGGCGCTTTAAATGTGCTTTGCATTGAAATCTAGCTCATAAAGTGCTTTATTTTCACATTTGCGCATTTCCACATATTTATGGATGCTAAAAGTTCCCATAAAAAATCGAATGAAAATAGAACGACTCTGAGGAGGAGATGAAAACACTTCTTTAGGATTTTGGAAAGAGGAGAATATTAAACAAAACTCTCAATGACACACGGGAACTTAAAGGTCTTCCATTATGCAAAATAAAGACTCGAGGGTTTAACTGGACCGTCTTCAAATGCCACTTGAAAGTGAAGAAATATATTACCATTACATAATAATTCCTATTTTCACTGCGACAATGAAAATGAATGTTGCATTATTATAATTTAATAGTCAGATGGACTGAACTGTGTGAATGAAAACTTAAAAGTCTATTATAATAGTCTAAAAAAGCCTAATAATAGTCAAATGCAGTCAGTACAGTCTGATTATATTAGACCATTTTATTATATAAAACTCTAAAGACTTAAAAGTATAATATAATAAAGCAATAAGCTCCGCTTCGCGTCGTGCCTAACAACGCCCTTAGCTGTTATAAATTCAATGTAAACCACGGCTTCACGGGGTTTATTGCTTTTATAAAACGGTTATTCCATATACGTAGTTAGGTTTCACAAAATAAAACCGAGCAAATAAAGTGTAAACAGGATTCTTCAACCAAACAATGCAGCTCCTCAGAAACAGTTGTGGTTGCTACAAAATAACGTAAACAAAGATGTCAGATGATCTATAAATCTCAATTTCGAAAAATGGACCCTTATGACTGGTTTTGTGGTCCAGGGTCACAAATAGATGGTAACAATTGTGACATTAAACATCTGGGTTGGACTTGTGTATATTTTTGTCACATTGTTTTAACCGCTTGAGGCGCTGCTAATGTTCGCGTCTTCTCAGCCTTGACAGCAAATATACTGGCGAACCTTCTCTACTAATGCAACATCTACTATAGTAAGCAAATTAATTACTTTATAATTATACAAAAACATGAACTGTAGTGTACTGTATATGTACGGTTTTGTACAGCTTTAAAACGGCATCTGTGCAGCAGTCAGTGTCACGTGTCAAAACAAACAGCATGAGGCGTCAGTGATTCGCCTCTAGAGGCCGCTCTCGTTCTCATACTGTATAATGACAGCAGAGCTTCTCAGCTGCTCTAGCAACGGACGCAATCCGGAAAAACTATCGACAGTGTTGGGCAAAGTTCATTTTAAAAGTAATGCAATATTGTGTTACTCCCTGAAAAAAGTAACTAATTAACGTTACATTTATATGGAATGTGTTATGTTACTTTTACGTTACTTTTTAAATCCGGGCTGGGCTTGATGTTTGTTTTTAATATGAAAAAGTTATATTTTTGGCAAAAGCAAAAGCCCTTTCACACCAAAAGTGAAATGAACAAGCCTCAGGCTGAAGGAAATGTAAATTCACTTCTGTCCAGTAGAGAGCGCAGCTCAAACAATCCTTTCAGCTTTACTGCCATTCTAGACTGCATGAAGAATAAGACGCATGAGAAGAAAGTTCAACACTCTTCAGCAATTAAAAAAGAAGGAACACAAATGCTATGTTTATCTAAAGACATTGCTTGTTAGTGTGGTTGCATTGGATCATCGAAGGTCAGCAGCAAAGACATTGGTTAATAAAACGGGATTAAATACATAAAGGGTATTCGTGTTATTGAACATCTGTGTGATATTCTGAGTTTGTATTCATTTAGAGCAATACTGAATCTGTTTTTGAGGAAGTAAATGCATGTTGACATTTAGTCTAGAACTACAGTATCATCATGTTCACACAGCGCACACAACGCTACTTGAAAAAAGTAATCTGATTACGTAACTTGCGTTACTTGTAATGCTTTACACCCAACACAATTGCCTGATTAATCGGCAAAACTGATCAATCTGTCAAGCTCTAGAGATGTTATACTGAGACACTGTGTGACATCTGACAGATCACCTTTGCTTTGGACATATTTGTGTGATTGTGGATCCCCTTCACACAGCTACGGTGTGTCATAGTCTAAGCAGACGTGCCGATCTCACAGATGGTCCCTCGGTTTGATTCTGTCAAACAGTGAGGTGAAAAGGGCATCTGTCACACACTGTCAGCTGAAGCTGTGTTTGCCTTCACATAAACACAACAACAGGTCCTTCAGAGAAACCGCAACAGTGTAGGTTGGGAATAGTTTGAACTATTGCACGTGAAACATGTTGCGTTAAATCTGGCGAAGGTCCTGAGAAGTACTGCGTGCACCGGCACAAATAAACATCTTTGATATCGACATGAAACTCAATTTATGCCTCACCAAAGCCAATCTAAAGCTCACATTTTTCATTTAAATACATGTGAACCAGCATGCATGCAGTCCCAGGCATTCTTGTTCTACAGCATTACTCTGTTCAGTACTGTTTAATAGTCTTGGTGATTCAAGTTGGTTCTTGCCGACATGAATCTTAATTTTATTCTGTTCCACTTCTTGTATTTTCCCTTTATTCCCTGTGGCTAACAATCAGACACTCATGACTGCCATTAGCTACTGACGAGCAAAATAACTCAGAAGCTCTTTTCTGTGATAGAGTTTTCATGTTCCTTCTGAAGACATTGCGGCTGACTTTAAGCTTCACGTTAGGTGCTGTAAAAATAGAGCAGTTTGATGCATTTAATCAAATTAAATACATTACGTGCCGATTAGATAATCAAATCAATTGCATGCATATCTGAAGATGAATAAGAAAGATAACGAGGAGAGATAAAAAAAAAGAAATCAAAGACATTACATTCTTGTGTCAGAGAAAATCATTCAACAGATGTTATAAAAAAGTGGCTGTAGAAGTCAATATCTTGGGTTTTATTTTCATATCACTGAACGTTTGTTTGTTTGTTTGTTTGTTATTTATTTATTTATTTGCAATCTTATGATATAAGTACATTAAATCAGTCAACTCAATGATTATTTTATGCAGAAACAAGCTTGTGTATGAGATTTTCCAAATATTTGTTGAAGTTGTATATACATTAAATATTTGTTTATTGCGTTAAATAATTTATTTATTTATAAACAGTGTTATTTTAGCATCATTGATGTACTATTATAGTTTTTATTAATATTTTAAATATTTATATTTTTCAATTTAATTTTAGTTAGAGTAATTTTGTTGTTTTGACATTTTTATTATTATTTTTAAATATGTACTTTATTATTTAATTTTTTTGTTTTAGTTTTCAGAGTACATCAAAAATAAAATAAAATAACTACACATTTATATAATATATAGTATATTATACTGTACAGTACAAACAAATTAAATACAATAACTATATATATATATATTGTATTGTTTTTAGTTTTTTTTCCAGTTAACATTTATGTTATGTTTCAAGTGTTGTTGTTTTTTTAATGGTTTTATTTTTAATTTAACTATAATAACAATATCTATCACATTAAAAATAGTATGTTAAATTGGTAGTCCTGTATAAAATGCATACTATTTTGCAGATTCCTGTGTAAAAATGAATGGAAATCGACTAGTACAATGCAAAAATTCATAATCTCAGCATCTCCTTTTTATGAGTTGTTGGAAAGAAACAGTGTATCTGTCGTCTGATGAATTGCAATGAAAACAAACCCAGATTATTAGGATGTTAAGCTCAGTTTGCTCTCATTTAGCGTTCTTTAAAATTCTACTCTGATATTGAGAATCCATCCAGTTGTGACAGGCATATCTACACATAGTACACCTTCATCTGTCGCTTTCTGAGAACTCTGCTGAGAAAAGTAAGAGTAAACGCAGAGGTCAAAGAGGCTCGGGAGATTGTGAGAAAGAATAATGAGCTCGTCTGCTTTTAACAATCTCCTTTTTCGCTCATTTCTGAAGCCTGCGGCGGATTTCCAGGTTTGTCGTTTGTCAGGCGACGGTCAAGCAGGCTGTCTATTTCTGTATAGCCTTTATCTTTTTTGCCAGCCCTGCTTCAGCGGCTGCGTAATCATTATTTCACACAAAAACAGCCACTAGTGAATGTAATAAAACGCTCTTATTAAATGCCCCATTACATTGAGCTATTGTGAGCATGTTTGGGAATCAGCCCAGCGATTGTCCCGACCAAAATAAATGACACTTTCTGACTCTGACTGTACTGTTAGTTCACAGACACGTTGAACCGGCAGGACTTCAAACCTCAAACATCACATTCGCTCTCAAACAGCTATGTTTGAATGATCCTGTGCCGAAAAAAACCTGCTAAATCAATCAGTGCGCACTAGAGTCGAGGACAAAGTCACTACTCTGCTTCAGACCGCAATCACGCAGGCTTTGCTCCGATTTCATACATTATACTAGAGCAGAACGAGGAAAAGCTGACATTACTTTGGCAGGAATGTGAAATTATCTCCAACAATAATATCAGTTTCTCTTATGAAACCAAATATCCTGTTCTCTGCTCTTCCATCCTTCATCGTCTTCTAAAACATCGTAAATATTTAAAATGGACCATTTTTTACCCAGACACATTTACTGAAGGAAGCTTACAAGAGCTTTTAGTGGGACTGAAATACTATTATAGTTTTTATAAATATTTCCTTCACTTATTTATACTTTTAGTTAAAGTTTTAGTGGTTTTGTTATGTTTTTGACATTTTATTATTTTTAAGTTTGTATACACTAAGACATTTGCACTCAGAAAATGCTAATACATTTCACAAAAGTTACAAAAAATTAGAAGGTAACAGTGACTTAAAAATACAATTTAGAAGTTATTATATCTTATTATTTTTTTTAATTGTTTTATTTACAGCTTTGAAAACATTTTACAGTGTACATATTTGTAAAATATATTAAATCGGTTATTTATTTTATTTTATTAAATCTGTATATGTTTAATATATATGTTTTATATGTTTATACAATTCATTTAAACAAAGTAATGCATTTTCTATAGTTTTAGTTAGCTATAATAATCATTGGCAGGACAGACAAACAAACCCAAAACATCTCTCTTTTTAGATTTAGACTGCTGTGTTCGTTCTTCCTCTGAATTCAATTTATAATAAATAAAACACAGGAATGCAGTTTGTGATGAGAATTAGAAGCAGGTTAGTCCATCTTGATGTTTATCGTTCCCAAGATTGATCAGGTTAATTATGTTTCGTCTTCAGCGATTCCTGGAAGAAAATCGAGAGGCTTGATTTACTTATTGTAGTCTGCAAGACATCAGCATGGAAGAGCATTGATTTGTAACAAGAGCAAGGCATGAAGGGATAGATTACACCCAATTATTTTGTTCTTTTACTGATTCTTGGGATAAAACAAGCTACAGTTTTCGAAGTTTATGTAGAGGATTATTTTCAATGAATCTGTTCTACTTCCATGCTCTCACACAATATGTGTCTCTTCAGTGTGAATAATGTCAGATACAAAAATAGTGTGGAATGTCAGGTCAGATATTTAATATAAATATTTGCATTCGACTTATTAGGAAAGAATCAGAACTTTAAGTTAGTTTCAAACTGTGTTTTACCTCCATATTTAGTTGTTATTACAAACCATATATGCATGTTAGCTACTAATGAGACCTACAATTACAAACTTTTACAAATCACGCGATGAAGGTGACATATCATGTTGTGACCAGGATTATTATAAATAACAAAAACTAAAGCCATTAAAAAAAACTAGAATTAAATAAATAAATAATAAATAAATAAACGTACACTTATTTTTTTGTTATTTCAGCAACGTTTTTCATTTTAATTTAGTTTAACTTAATTTACTAAAACTAAGATGGATGATGGATGGATGGATAGATAGATAGATGGATGGATGGATAAATGGATAGATGGATAGATGGATGATAGATAGATAGATGGATGGATGGATGGATAGATAGATAGATAGATAGATAGATAGATAGATAGATAGATAGATAGATAGATAGATAGATAGATAGATAGATAGATAGATAGATAGATAGATAGATAGATAGATAGATAGATAGATAGATAGATAGATAGATAGATAGATAGATAGATAGATAGATAGATAGATAGATAGATAGATAGATAGATAGATAGATAGATAGATAGATAGATAGATAGATAGATAGATAGATAGATAGATAGATAGATAGATAGATAGATAGATAGATAGATAGATAGATAGATAGATAGATAGATAGATAGATAGATAGATAGATAGATAGATAGATAGATAGATAGATAGATAGATAGATAGATAGATAGATAGATAGATAGATAGATAGATAGATAGATAGATAGATAGATAGATAGATAGATAGATAGATAGATAGATAGATAGATAGATAGATAGATAGATAGATAGATAGATAGATAGATAGATAGATAGATAGATAGATAGATAGATAGATAGATAGATAGATAGATAGATAGATAGATAGATAGATAGATAGATAGATAGATAGATAGATAGATAGATAGATAGATAGATAGATAGATAGATAGATAGATAGATAGATAGATAGATAGATAGATAGATAGATAGATAGATAGATAGATAGATAGATAGATAGATAGATAGATAGATAGATAGATAGATAGATAGATAGATAGATAGATAGATAGATAGATAGATAGATAGATAGATGATAGATGGATGGATGGATAGATAGATAGATGGATGGATGGATGGATAGATATATGGATGGATGGATGGATGGATAGATAGATAGATGATATATGGATAGATGGATGAATGGATAGATGGATAGATAATAGATAGATAGATAGATAGATAGATAGATAGATAGATAGATAGATAGATAGATAGATAGATAGATAGATGATAGATGGATGGATGGATGGATGGATAGATATATGGATGGATGGATGGATAGATAGATAGATGATATATGGATAGATGGATAGATGATAGATGGATGTCACACTGAACTCAAAACAAGTGAGATTCGAAGAGGATCTTCAGCATGAAACGCGTTTTTTCTATTGTTTGATTTCTACATCTCAGATTTATGAAAATGTTTTCATAAATCTTTGAGGGTGAGTAAGGACACAGATGTGGAAGCTTATAAAAGCCGTTAATTTTTAAATGAAACCTTTCCTCAGCAATCCCTAGCAGGAATTTGTCAAGATACATATTAATGTTTCTGCTTTTATAACGTGCATCGTATTTTTAATGTACATGGCGAATTGATTTCCGATCCGAGCACAGATGGTTTGGGAAGGAATGACCGTGTCTTCTTATAATATTCTGAAATAAACAGTTAACAGGACGACGTCTCTGATTGAGTTGCTTTTTTCCCAGTCAAAGTGTGCGACATGTTTTATCTCATGAATCAGCGAACGAGGCCGAACAAGACACTTCAAACACAAAGCGTATCATCATCTTCATTTTTCTTCTCAGAGACAACACTTTTATGTTTAGTTTAGGCCCTAGAAAAACACTGAGCAATTGTCATCAATGATTTAAAGTTTTAGCGGCTGCACACGCAGCATCGGCTGACCTTTTAAAAACAAGTCGTGCGAACGCAGCGGTGACTAATGTTTGTGTGCTTGTGCTTCGACATCACACACTTCAGGTGAATGTCTGTAAAGGTCAGATATGAAAGCACAGGTTAATATCATTCGGTCTGAAGGACTGAAGTAACTGTAGCACGAGCGGAGCGGTTAATGCAAAGGTAACAGGGGTGACGCCTCGGCAGGAGCAAATCCAATTGGGCGACACATATTTATAACGTGCATCGTATTTTTAATGTACATGGCGAATTGATTTCCGATCCGAGCACAGATGGTTTGGGAAGGAATGACCGTGTCTTCTTATAATATTCTGAAATAAACAGTTAACAGGACGACGTCTCTGATTGAGTTGCTTTTTTCCCAGTCAAAGTGTGCGACATGTTTTATCTCATGAATCGGCGAACGAGGCCGAACAAGACACTTCAAACACAAAGCGTACCATCATCTTCATTTTTCTTCTCAGAGACAACACTTTTATGTTTAGTTTAGGCCCTAGAAAAACACTGAGCAATTGTCATCAATGATTTAAAGTTTTAGCGGCTGCACACGCAGCATCGGCTGACCTTTTAAAAACAAGTCGTGCGAACGCAGCGGTGACTAATGTTTGTGTGCTTGTGCTTCGACATCACACACTTCAGGTGAATGTCTGTAAAGGTCAGATATGAAAGCACAGGTTAATATCATTCGGTCTGAAGGACTGAAGTAACTGTAGCACGAGCGGAGCGGTTAATGCAAAGGTAACAGGGGTGACGCCTCGGCAGGAGCAAATCCAATTGGGTGACACATAATTAAGCGGAGAGCTTCCTGCGGCAAATACTCTTACAAGAGAAACACCCCCAGCCTCTCTGCTGGAAGCACACAGAGAGCGAAAGCATTCAAATACTCCCTTAAATAATATTAAGTAAAGCTCATTCGGTGCAAATCGGGTGGATCGTTGGCCTAGTTTGAAACTCAGGCTCGTCGTTTTGGTCAATGCAGCAGAAAGGTTGTGAAAATTCATCTCCAGCAATGAACGAAATTAAAACTTAAACACAAGCACAAATGGCTCCCCGGGCACCAGAGGTAAATTGGCACTGAATCCGTCTTGATCAGTGCTTCCGCATCCATAAATGGAAAAATCGTATTGATTGAGACGTTGGTTAAATTCAGCTGTGCGAAGTTCATAAATTGATAGTAATGAGAAAATCAGAAAATGGGTGTATCGACTTATACGCTACATTATGTCTGATATGCCAGATTTGTCATTGTTTAGCAGAGGAACCCTCAGGCAATCCAAGATTAGGATGAGTTTGTTTCTTCATCAGGTTTGGAGAAATGTAGCATTGCATCAGTGTCTCAGCAATGGATGCTCTGCAGTGAATGGGTGCCGTCAGAATGAGAGTCCAAACAGCTGATAAAAACATCACAATAATCCACACGACTAAAATATGAGTTCATAATCCATAATAACGCTTCCTCCAGTGGAAAAGTCCATCTCCTGTTGTCTCTCATGTCAAAATCCAGCCACATTTTTGTTTAGAGCTGATTTGGCTTGTAAACGGTGCTTGATCTGTGCAGATTTCTCTCCTGGTTCAGACCAGATAATGAGAATTGTTTTTTGTTTTTTGGGGGGTGAACAATCCCTTTAATTTTTCTTTTTATGGCTTTTTCATATTTTTATTCATATGGAAATATAAAATTATTTTAATCAAATTATACTCTACATAATAAACTGCAGGCGGCAGTAAATGTCTTAATGAGTCATTCATTTATTCATTTGTTTCATTCAAACGGCTGATTCATTCAGGATTGATTGCAAATGGCTCTCTTTGTGAACGGGTCATTGAATTATTGGTTCACCCAATTTGTTTAAAATGTTGATTCATTCAGAAAAATCACTGCTGTGTTGCTCAGAGATGCACAGTAGTTCTGCTGTGGCTTTATAGGTAATATTTTCGTTGACAAAACTAAACACAAACAGACAATATTGTATTACAAATATAACACAATATTAACTTCTTATTTACTGAACTGTTGTTTAAAAATCACATTTGCACTCGTCCTATTCGGGACAAAAACAATGCTCTCGCTGCTTTTGTGATATCGCTTATCATATGATGTAAATACGAGATTAAAAAAATCATACAGGGGCATTTTCTCCAATCAAGAATCAACTGTATGAAATGTGACATGACCTACGTAGGTCTGGGACGGGTCGTTAATCGCGCTAAACCATTTTAATCATGTTATTATTCACAAATAATCAATTAAATTAATGTGTTATATCATCAGAACTAGCTATTTTGGATTATGGACTTTATTATTTGATTATTATGGTCTTAATGCTGGCTTAGTTTCAGCTTTTGTCTTCTCCAGATGTTAACTGATGGACTGGAGTGCTGTGGATTACTGTGATGTTTTTATCAGCTGTTTGGGCTCTCATTCTGACGGCACCCATTCACTGCAGAGCATCCATTGCTGAGACACTGATGCAATGCTACATTTCTACAAACCTGATGAAGAAACAAACTCATCCTAATCTTGGACGGCCTGAGGGTGAGCACATTTTCAATAAATGTTCATTTTAAGGTGAACTATTCTTTTAATTATTTGTCAAATTCAGTGAAAATTGCCTCTTTTTTTTCTTCGGTGCATTGATAACAGAACTCATTACTGAAAGACAGACATCAAAGAGAAAACATGGTTATTTGATGTACGTTATGATGCTTTATATAAAGAGGTTTGACTGAGAGCTGGATAAACAGTGTGTGACTCTTTCAGCGTGACACCTATATAAAGCAAGAGCCAGACTTTCCAATAAATCTAACATTCACTAGGAATGCAGCAGTGGTTGTCTGCCCAACTTAGGATGCTGGAATGAACACCTCCGAGCTACAGCGAGTCTCTGACGAGCTCCACAAGCATCAAGATCTGATTTGAGTCATTCTCTGGGGTGAGGAGTTCTCCAGCAATCTCGGTAAGTCCTCGGGCCTTCATGGCCAGCCAACAAAGACGGCCCAAAATAAGAAAAACAATGCATGCTTTCAAACTGATTTTCAAAAGGGACATTTGAGTGGGGAAAACACAAATTTGAGGATAGAGAGCATATTGTGTGCGTTTGCTACACCTACAGCAGGTCAGAGCACTGACTATCCAGATCTCGCTTCTAGCTTCTGTCTCCGTCCTCTTTTGAGAGAAATCCTTACACAAAATACAGCCAAATATAACACTCCATACACACATCCATGTGCAAACTGCAAGGTAAAGCTAAACTTTACAAATTAATATCAGTAAGTAATGAACTACTGCAAAATGTACATGTAAATGCTACAATTAAAAAAAAAATTTAACTAATTTGTTTGACCATTTACAGTAAAAATGAAAATTAAAAAGATATGAATTATTATAAAAAAACATGAAAATTCTACAGAAACCTATTTCTATGTACTTTAATGTACCTAATTCTTCATTTTAAAGAACCATAGAATGTACTGATAAAATCTATATTATGTAACATGTAACATCTATATTATGTAAACTGTTTGTATATTATGTAAATTCAATATTTCGGCATTTTAAATAATTAAAAGTTGCTGATAAAATGTATAAATTGCCTTATAATTTATGGGGAAATGTGCCTACATTAATAAGACAAAAAAAATGTTTATGTTGAGGTGCTTCACAGAAAAACTGTTCAAATGCTCCAATTCAAAATTGTAAGTTGCTTCACCATATACAGTAAAAATGTAAATGCATAATTCTGAATTATGAAAAAAATCGAATTCTATATATTTGTGATTTTTTACAATTCTAGTTTTCTTTTAAATTTAATATCTGTTAGTCACCTTTTGATTTACAGGAAAATTGTTTTATTTAAAAAAAACATTTCTTTTTTCAGATATCAGTTATGGACACTGAATTGTTTGTTCATACTTTTATGCTGAGCTCATGTTTATTGTATTACTGCAGCGTGTACTTGTTTATAACTGATCACATTTGAACTTTAAGTCATCATGTCATCTTCAGTTACAGAGTGAGGCAATATAAGTAAAACATTATTACAAATTATTTAAACATTTTTACAATAAATATATTATGTATTTATTTTTACCATAAAATAATAAACGCAGTAAAAGCAAAACTTAAATTGTTAGGTTTTAACTCACTCTAAGCCTCAACTTTACCCTGCAGCAAAGCAAAATGAGTCTATCCTGCTGACCTCCTCAATATAGACCTAAAGAAAATACACTCAGACCTCCAGGGAGTTATAAAAACTGTAATAAATTGACCAGTAATCACTATCAGCGGTTAAGAACCTGACACTAATGTCTGTTTTGTTTCTGTTTTTGTGATATCAAATCACTGACCTCTCAACTATCCATCCAGACCATCGCTGTCATTTATAAATCAACCCCCTGTTCATGGTTTCGACTGCTACGCTTCTGTTCGGCATCTAATATCGAGAGTTATTTTAAGAACAATCACGACAAATCAGATGAAAGACGCAGACAAGATTAAACAGATTAAAGTCCTCCAGTAAACGTGACGGCAGCGGCTCCTTCACTGCCGCTTCAAATGGAAAGGTTTCTGCAGCTCTTTAGCTCGATTTATTCTGATGACAGCCATTAAAAGAGCCGGCTGGCCCTCGGCGAGTCTGAATGACAGAATCCGGTGCGAACAACATATCTAGCCTGTGTGTGAGTGTGTGAGTGAGTGAGTGAGTGAGTGAGTGTGTGTGTGTGTGTGTGTGTGTGTGTGTGTGTGTTTGGGTGTGCG